>NW_022611173.1:0-22932 GCF_004382195.2 Drosophila sechellia
GCTATTTTGGGTGACACATACTGCAAATTATATATAACATTAACCGATGGATGACAGGTACAAACATTGTATATTTTAGGTTGTTGCATTAGCCAACGTATGCTCATAACTAGAATGAACAATACATATCGCAAACGCGTGTATATTATGGTCCATATACACACACTAATTTTGATTACCACACATTCAAAATTATTTTTATTTTAATTCGACTTCTACTTTCGAATTTAGTTTAGTTTTTCGATTCCATTTCGAGAATTTGTTTTATAGGAAACGCCGTTGTTGTAGTAAGTACTGCCACAAATACGCACAGCAACATTAATAATGTTAAAGTCTTTTTATGAGGTTGCCAAGCCCACATATAAAATAAAAGCCATCTTCATTTATTTTGACTTTAACTTTTGATTCCGTGGAATCATTTGTAATATTTTTATTTTGGTAAATTGTATTTATTTGTATTATAACAAATATTTATTAACGATAAGGATATTATACAATAATGATCCTTCCGCAGGTTCACCTACGGAAACCTTGTTACGACTTTTACTTCCTCTAAATAATCAAGTTCGGTCAACTTTTGCGAAACAACCGTAACACGCAAGGCGTCACAGTGATCACGTCCGGAGACCTCACTAAATAATTCAATCGGTAGTAGCGACGGGCGGTGTGTACAAAGGGCAGGGACGTAATCAATGCGAGTTAATGACTCACACTTACTGGGAATTCCAAGTTCATGTGAACAGTTTCAGTTCACAATCCCAAGCATGAAAGTGGTTCAGCGGTTTACCCGGACCTCTCGGTCTAGGAAATACACGTTGATACTTTCATTGTAGCGCGCGTGCAGCCCAGGACATCTAAGGGCATCACAGACCTGTTATTGCTCAATCTCATTATTGCTAGACGCAATTTGTCCATTTAAGAAGCTAGTGTCCTTATAATGGGACAAACCAACAGGTACGGCTCCACTTACATAAACACATTCAAACACAATAAACATTTTACTGCCACCATGAATGAAGGCTACATAAGCTTCAGCACCATAATCCTGAAGATATCTATTTAATATATTTGAGTCTCGTTCGTTATCGGAATTAACCAGACAAATCACTCCACGAACTAAGAACGGCCATGCACCACCACCCATAGATTCGAGAAAGAGCTATCAATCTGTCTTACACACTTATGTTCGGACCTGGTAAGTTTTCCCGTGTTGAGTCAAATTAAGCCGCAGGCTCCACTCCTGGTGGTGCCCTTCCGTCAATTCCTTTAAGTTTCAGCTTTGCAACATACTCCCCGGAGCCCAAAAGCTTTGGTTTCCGGGAAGCGACTGAGAGAGCCATAAAAGTAGCTACACCCAATTGCTAGCTGGCATCGTTTATGGTTAGAACTAGGGCGGTATCTGATCGCCTTCGAACCTCTAACTTTCGTTCTTGATTAATGAAAACATCTTTGGCAAATGCTTTCGCTTAAGTTAGTCTTACGACGGTCCAAGAATTTCACCTCTCGCGTCGTAATACTAATGCCCCCAAATGCTTCTATTAATCATTACCTCTTGATCTGAAAACCAATGAAAGCAGAACAGAGGTCTTATTTCATTATCCCATGCAAGAATATTCAGGCATTTGAAGCCTGCTTTAAGCACTCTAATTTGTTCAAAGTAATAGTACCGGCGCCACAATACACTCGTTTAAGAGCACTAGTGCAGGTTTTTAAATAGGAGGAACATATGAAAAAATCAAGTATTTAATCACATATAAGAACTCCACCGGTAATACGCTTCATACATAAAGGTATAGTACTAACCACAATTGTAAGTTGTACTACCGTATGAAGCACAAGTTCAACTACGAACGTTTTAACCGCAACAACTTTAATATACGCTATTGGAGCTGGAATTACCGCGGCTGCTGGCACCAGACTTGCCCTCCAATTGGTCCTTGTTAAAGGATTTAAAGTGTACTCATTCCAATTACAGGGCCTCGGATATGAGTCCTGTATTGTTATTTTTCGTCACTACTCCCCGAGCTGGGAGTGGGTAATTTACGCGCCTGCTGCCTTCCTTAGATGTGGTAGCCGTTTCTCAGGCTCCCTCTCCGGAATCGAACCCTGATTCCCCGTTACCCGTTGCAACCATGGTAGTCCTAGATACTACCATCAAAAGTTGATAGGGCAGACATTTGAAAGATCTGTCGTCGGTACAAGACCATACGATCTGCATGTTATCTAGAGTTCAACAATATAACGATCTTGCGATCGCTTGGTTTTAGCCTAATAAAAGCACATGTCCCATAAGGTTCATGTTTTAATTGCATGTATTAGCTCTAGAATTACCACAGTTATCAAGTAACTGTTAACGATCTAAGGAACATAACTGAATAATGAGCCTTTTGCGGTTTCACTTTTAATTCGTGTGTACTTAGACATGCATGGCTTAATCTTTGAGACAAGCATATAACTACTGGCAGGATCAACCAGAATAATGTTTTTCCTTCATATTCCATTCATATTTTTTGAATCGAAATAAGCAATATAATAGATATATAGATTTTTCACTTTATATAATTCCATGATTTTTATTATATTGAATAAAATTCAATATTTCGCCTTTGGGTAAAATTTTAAATATATAAATATAAGTAAAAAATCTATTCGATTACGGCCATTTTTATATAGCATTCGTAATCCATATTTTCATTTTTAATTTATACTTGTTTTACCAATATAACAAGTTTCATATAATTATTGTAATATATATGTTTCTATAATTTTATCTTTTTATATATACATATTTCATTATAAAATATCATTTTATTTCCAACATACATAATTATTGTATCACAACATGTACAATTTTTGTTTAACCAATTTATCTCTTTTCATATATTCTCTGGTATATATAACATAAAACCAAGCGCATATGATATATTTTCCACATTTTAATATATAATTTTATATTTCTTTCATAAGAATCCATATTTGTATTATACCGTAACGATATAATAATCCAACTATACGGCAGGTAATAAATTAATATTTGCCTGCCTCCAAAAAAATAACGATAATATATGGAAACGATTTGTTATTTCTATATATATAGAAAACTTGACTTTTGTTTCAACGATATTATCTAAAAGCGTATATTCCTATTATCCGCGGAGCCAAGTCCCGTGTTTCTATAGAACTGAGAAAACAATATTGTACGGATATAATATACTTTATTTTATGTAACCAATATAACATAATCCGAAATAAATATTTCGAATAATGCGGGAGGTGGCAACCACTGCCTACCTATAGTAGTTTTTGAACGCGCTGTCCTCAAAGCGGGTATTTTCAATTCCTTGCCCACAACATACGGTCTATTCTCTTATATATTAAGAGATTATAGGAACATTTCATTTTTTTTCCATTATTCATATATAATATGATTAATTTTTTTTTTTATACATATAATATATTAATTTTATATGTTTATTATTTAATTTACTCATATAATTGCCAAATCATATGAATACATAATTTTGAACAATATGAGAGGTCGGCAACCACTGCCTACCTATAGTAGTTTTTGAACCTCTGTCGTAATTCCGGTCGTTTACACTACTATACTCTCACTATAATGGCTTTTTCTCTATAATACTAAGAGAATATGGGAATATCTCAGCATTTTTTCCCATATACATATAATAATTAACCATTTTCATATGTATATTATTTATTTATCATATAATTGCCAAATCATATGAATACATAAGTTTTGAACAATATGAGAGGTCGGCAACCACTGCCTACCTATAGTAGTTTTTGAACCCTCTGTCGTAATTCCGGTCGTTTACACTACTATACCCTCTCACTATAATGGATTTTCTCTATAATACTAAGAGAATGTGGGAATATTTCAGCATTTTTTCCCTTATACATATAATATTAATCATTTTCATATGTATATTATTTAATTTACTCATACAATTGCCAAAATCATATGAATACATAAGTTTTGAACAATATGAGAGTCGGCAACCACTGCCTACCTATAGTAGTTTTTGAACCCTCTGTCGTAATTCCGGTCGTTTACACTACTATACCTCTCACTTAAATGGCTTTTCTCTATAATACTAAAGAATATGGGAATATCTCAGCATTTTTTCCCATATACATATAATAATTAACCATTTTTATATGTATATTATTTAATTTAATCATATAATTGCCAAAATCATATGAATACATAAGTTTTGAACAATATGAGAGGTCGGCAACCATGCCTACCTATAGTAGTTTTTGACCCTCTGTCGTAATTCCGGTCGTTTACACTACTATACCCTCTCACTATAATGGATTTTCTCTATAATACTAAGAGAATTGGGAATATTTCAGCATTTTTTCCCTTATACATATAATAATAATCATTTCATATGTATATTATTTAATTTACTCATACAATTGCCAAAATCATATGAATACATAAGTTTTGAAAATATGAGAGGTCGGCAACCACTGCCTACCTATAGTAGTTTTTGAACCCTCTGTCGTAATTCCGGTGGTTACACTACTATACCCTCTCACTTAAATGGCTTTTCTCTATATATAAGAGATATGGGAATATCTCGCATTTTTCCCATATACATATAATAATTAATCATTTTCGTATGTATATTATTTAATTTACCATACAATTGCCAAAATCATATGAATACATAAGTTTTGAACAATATGAGAGTCGGCAACCACTTCCTACTATAGTAGTTTTTGAACCCTCTGTCGTAATTCCGGTCGTTTACACTACTATTACCCTCTCACTTAAATGGCTTTCTCTATATACTAAGAGAATATGGGAATATCTCTGCATTTTTTCCCATATACATATAATAATTAACCATTTTCATATGTATATTATTTAATTAATCATATAATTGCCAAAATCATATGAATAATAAGTTTTGAA
The DNA here is from genome assembly GCF_004382195.2 of Drosophila sechellia. Taxonomy (NCBI): domain Eukaryota; kingdom Metazoa; phylum Arthropoda; class Insecta; order Diptera; family Drosophilidae; genus Drosophila; species Drosophila sechellia. The sequence continues at coordinate 4,946 of NW_022611173.1, forward strand.
CAATATGAGAGGTCGGCAACCACTGCCTACCTATAGTAGTTTTTGAACCCTCTGTCGTAATCCGGTCGTTTACACTACTATACCCTCTCACTATAAATGGATTTCTCTATATACTAGAGAATGTGGAATATTCAGCATTTTTTCCCTTATACATATAATAATTAATCATTTTCATATGTATATTATTTAATTTACTCATATAATTGCCAAATTCATATAATACATAAGTTTTGAACAATATGAGAGGTCGGCAACCACTGCCTACCTATAGTAGTTTTTGAACCCTCTGTCGTAATTCCGGTCGTTTACACTACTATACCCTCTCACTATAATGGATTTTCTCTATATACTAAGAGAATGTGGGAATATTTCAGCATTTTTTCCCTTATACATATAATAATAATCATTTTCATAGTATATTATTTAATTTACTCATACAATTGCCAAAATCATATGAATACATAAGTTTTGAACAAATATGAGAGTCGGCAACCACTGCCTACCTATAGTAGTTTTTGAACCCTCTGTCGTAATTCCGGTCGTTACACTACTATACCCTCTCACTTAAATGGCTTTTCTCTATAATACTAAGAGAATATGGGAATATCTTAGCATTTTTTCCCATATACATATAATAATTAACCATTTTCATATGTATATTTTTTAATTTACTCATATAATTGCCAAAATCATATAAATACATAAGTTGAACAATATCAGAGGTCGGCACGGTCTTTCCTCTATAATACTAAGATAATATGGGAATATTTCATCATTTTTTCCCTTATACATATAATAATTAATCATTTTCATATGTATATTATTTAATTTACTCGTATAATTGTCAAAATCCTATGAACACATAAGAGAATACAATATGAGAGGTCGGCGCAACCATAATATAGTAGTTGATGACGAGGTGTTTGGCAACTTGACACAATCCATTAAAGTCTTTATATTAATTATATGAAAGGACAATATCATATGCGTCACTAAATTGATGACGAGGTGTTTGGCAACTTGATACAATTCTTTAAAGTCTTTATATCAAAATTATATGATAGGGACAATATCATATGCGTCACTAAATTGATGACGAGGTGTTTGGCAACTTGACACAATTCATTAGAGTCTGTATATTAATTATATGATAGGGACAATATCATATGCGTCACTAAATTGATGACGAGGTGTTGGCAACTTGATACAATTCTTAAAGTCTTTATATCAAAAATATATAATAAGGACAATATCATATGCGTCACTAAATTGATGACGAGGTGTTGCAACTTGACACAATCCATTAAAGTCTTATATTAATTATATGATAGGGACAATATCATATGCGTCACTAAATTGATCAGTCGCGATCGAACACTCGACGAGTGCAGACGTGCCTGCGGATCGACAGCAAATTGTTAGCAAATTGTTAGCAAATTGTTCACAGTTGTAAGTCCCGTTACTTGTGCCCAGCCACTTCGCGTCGCGTGATCTTGTCGCGCGTTTTGATTGGCCCAGCCAACGTACCTAACGGTAGTTCGCACTAACACCATCGCACACCCGAGTGTGCGTGTTATCAGCGCAAAAAACCCAGTGCTCGAAGCAGCGGTATAATTGCAAAGCAGCAGCCACGTGCTGCCTGGCTCACCGGCTTACGGTGCCCAGCTTCCCCCCCCCCCCCCTCCTCACTCCTTATCAACTTTGGAGAAGATGGACTGGCAGGCCCCCCCGCGCACCCACAAGCTTGGAACAACACCACGCAAAAAGGCTCTGAGAACACGCAAGAGCAGCTCCAGCAGCGAGGGAAGCACCTCGCATACAGAGCCGGGCGAGATAAAGCGAAAACCGGCAAAGAAAGCACAGGGAGAGGAGCTGGAAGATAAGCCAAGCACTAGCGCAGCTCTGCGCAAGAAGCTCGCCAACAACGCCTTCGCTTTACTCTCGACCGAAGAAGACGAGTACGACCAAGAGAGCTCTGATGACGAACCCGGACCTAAAGACGATTCCAAGCCCAAGACCCCCGAGAAACCAAAGCCCACCCCGAAGACCATCAAGCCACCTCCGATTTTTATCCCCGATGTGACCAACATCTCGGCACTCGTCAAGATGATCACGACTCTTGTAGGCCCGAAGAACAATTTTACCTACAAGACCGTGAATGGCAACAACGTACGTGTCATGATGCCGGACAAAGAGTCCTATACAGCTCTGCGTCTCCAACTTGTGGCCCAAAACAAGAGGCATCGGACTTTCCAGCCGAAAGATGAACGTGCATACAAGGTTGTCATCAAAGGACTCCACCACTCCACCGATCGTGAGGAAATCATTGAAGACCTTCGCAGACAAGGGCACGCTGTTAGAGATCTGCACAATCCCATTGGCAGAAGAACTAAAGAACCGCTGGGAATATTCTTCGCCAACCTGGAGCCTTCCAGCAACAACAAAGACGTCTACCAAGTCAAGCGGATCTGCAGGTCGGTAGTAACCATTGAACCGCCGCAGAAGTTCAACGACGTGCCTCAATGCTTCAGGTGCCAAGGATTCGGTCATACACAGCGTTACTGCTTCCTGGAATACCGATGTGTAAAGTGTGGAGGCCCTCACGAATCGAGGGCATGTGAGAAGAGGGAGGACGACAAAGCGTGCTGCTTCCACTGCCAGGCGGACCATCCTGCGTCTTTCAAGGGATGCCCTGCATACAAAAGGGCCAAAGCACTCGCTGCTCCGAAAACAAGGCCCGTCGCTAATGCTAACAAGGCGCCGCCCGTGGCATCACCAAACGTCACCTCTGGCAGGAGCTACCGAGACGCCCTCAACGGAGTGCACGCAGCACCGCAGAATCCCACAACCCCAGTCCAAACCCAAACAGAAACCCCACACTCCGGTCAGATAGAAGCGATGTTCGCTCGCATGGAAGGAATGATGGAAAGGATGATGGAGCGCATGTTCACCCAGATGACACAGCTGGTGGCCACCATTCTCAACAGCAAGTCATGCAACTAAAGCTCCACCTAGTCGTCTGGAATGCGAACGGCCTGCAGAACAGCAAGGCCATAGTCGAGCACCATCTGAAGACCCACCAGATCGATATCCTACTCGTAGCCGAAACCCACTTCTCCCCCAGATCCCACTTTAATATCAGCGGATATGACCTCATCCATGCAGACCATCCTTCTGGCAGAGCACGCGGTGGAGCAGCCATCCTCATCAGGAGCGGTATTCAATACCTAGAGCTGCCCGCGTTTCAGCAAGACTGGGCACAATGTCCTGTCATCAGGATTGTCAGCCCGCAAGGAGATTTAGACATTGGAGCGGTCTACTTTCCCCCCAGATACCGCATAACAGCATCTCACCTCAGTGAGTTCTTCGAGCATTTTGGGCCCCGCTTCATAGCAGCTGGAGATTATAACGCCAAACATTCTTGGTGGGGATCGCGCGCCAACAACCCCAAAGGGAAAACTCTGTTTGGGTACCTGCAACGCCACCGACTGGACTGCCACTCCACTGGCGAGCCCACTCACTGGCCAACGAATCCCTCAAGACTCCAGACCTACTGGACTTTGCTGTGTCGAAAGGCATAGGGCATGCGAAGATCAGCTGCACAACAAATGCTGATCTCCTGTCAGACCACTGTGCAATAAACGTGCTAATCAACACGCCAGTCCTCAGGAAAACCCCGCTCAGAAGGCTCACTGGAAAATATACCGACGCCGCCAAGTTCGCGTCCTGGATGCTCTCCACCGTCAATCCGAACCCCATCCTCAACACACCCAGGAACATTGATGAAGCTATCGGGAATCTCACCAGGCAGATGCAAAACGCTGCGGAATTCGCAAGCCCACCGCCACCAAAGACTGCGAGAACACCTAGCAGGGACCTCCACCTCTGGTCCCCGGAAATTGCGGCACTCGTGACTGAGAAGAGGCGTCTCAGGAGAGTTTGGTTCTTGACGCGCAATCCAAGAGACAAAACAGCGCTCAATCACGCCACAAAGGAGTTGAAGGACAAGATCTCCAGCCTACGCCAGGACTCCTTCCTCAGATTCCTCGAGGAACTCTCTCCCGGGGACCCAGACCACAATCTGTGGAACGTCACCCGCCACATTAAACGACCAGCCAAAAGGTTTCCGCAGTGCGCAAAGCAGATGGATCCTGGTGCCTTTCGGATGCTGAAAGAGCAGAAGCTTTCGCCGAACACCTTTACAACGCCTTCTCTCCGTTCGACTGCTGCACTGCCGAAGAACATGCTGAAACAGCCCGGTTTCTCAATAGCCCAAGCTCTCCCGGTCCCCCGTTGGAACCAGTCGACCCTGAGGAAGTTGCGCAGGAGATTGCTCTACTGAAGAACAACAAATCTCCAGGCCTGGATCGTATAGATGCGGCGGCCCTAAAAATGCTCCCATCCCGCTGCACACAAATGCTGGCCAGCATTTACAACAGCTGCTTCCGGCTAGGGTACTTCCCGGAAGAGTGGAAAAGAGCAGAGGTTATTGTCCTCCTCAAGCCTGGTAAGCCTGAAGCCAATCTCGCCTCCTATCGTCCGATTAGTTTGCTGGCAATCCTCTCCAAAATACTCGAAAGAGTATTTTTGCGCAGAGTATTGCCAGTACTGGATGAGGCTGGTTTGATCCCCGATCACCAGTTTGGCTTCAGGCGCTCCCACGGAACACCAGAGCAATGCCACCGGCTAGTCGAACGGATCCTCGAGGCATTCGAGCAAAAGAAATACTGCTGCGCTGTAATGCTCGACGTGAAGCAGGCATTCGACAGAGTTTGGCATCCTGGACTCCTCCATAAACTCAAATCTACCTCCCAAGCCCCCATTTTACCCTCCTCAAATCCTACACTGAGGGAAGAGCATTCCAAGTCAGATGCGGAAGTGCAATAAGCCTACCCAGACTGATCAGAGCTGGAGTTCCGCAAGGCAGTGTGCTCGGACCAATACTGTACACCCTTTACACCGCAGACCTTCCCATAATCCCTCCAGGAACCTAACTATAGCGACTTATGCAGATGACACGGCTTTCCTCGCCTCCTCATCCGACCCACGAGAAGCCTCCGAAACAATCCAAAGGCAAATGGACGCGCTACATCCCTGGCTCAGCAGGTGGAACATCGTAGTGAACGCGGAAAAATCTACCCAAACAACATTTGCACTAAGGAGAGGAGACTGCCCACCGGTCACGCTAAACGGAGTCATCATTCCCAACGCACCCGCACCCAAGTACCTAGGACTTACCCTGGACCGCAGGCTCACTTGGCGTCCCCACATCGTCAGCAAACGCATACAGGCCGATGCGCGTCTGAGGCAGATGCATTGGCTTATTGGGAGAGGGTCCAAGCTAAGGCAGAACCACAAATCTGGTGTACAAGGCAATTCTCAGCCCATCTGGACCTACGGGATACAGCTATGGGGCACGGCAAGCCACACGAATCGCCTGCGTATACAGCGGTTCCAGAATAGGTGCTTGAGAATTGCCTGTAATGCGCATCCCTACCACGAGAATGTCGCCATACATAGGGAACTTGGAATCCCACAAGTCGCTGATGAAATCTCCAGGCTCAGCGAGAGATACTGAAAAGGCTCGAAACCACCCTAACCACCTCGCCACCAACCTGTTAGACAATAGCCAAACAAGCAGACGTCTCATGAGGAGACACCCTCTCGATCTTCCACAACAATAGACAACACATATAAAACCCGCCACAAATACATGTACAATAGTATCCCTTAAGCTAATGTTCCCCGCAAAACCATTTAATTATTGTCCACTAGGACAGATTTTAAATAAATAAACGCACGCTAAGAAAAAAAAAAAAAAAACTAAATTGATGACGAGGTGTTTGGCAACTTGATACAATTCTTTAAAGTCTATATATCAAAAATTATATGATAGGGACAATATCATATGCGTCACTAAATTGATGACGAGGTGTTTGGCAACTTGACACAATTCATTAAAGTCTGTATATTAATTATATGATAGGGACAATATCATATGCGTCACTAAATTGATGACGAGGTGTTTGGCAACTTGATACAATTCTTTAAAGTCTTTATATCAAAAATTATATGATAAGGACAATATCATATGCGTCACTAAATTGATGACGAGGTGTTTGGCAACTTGACACAATCCATTAAAGTCTTTATATTAATTATATGATAGGGACAATATCATATGCGTCACTAAATTGATGACGAGGTGTTTGGCAACTTGATACAATTCTTTAAAGTCTTTATATCAAAAATTATATGATAAGGACAATATCATATGCGTCACTAAATTGATGACGAGGTGTTTGGCAACTTGACACAATTCATTAAAGTCTTTATATTAATTATATGATAGGGACAATATCATATGCGTCACTAAATTGATGACGAGGTGTTTGGCAACTTGACACAATCCATTAAAGTCTTTATATTAATTATATGATAGGACAATATCATATGCGTCACTAAATTGATGACGAGGTGTTTGGCAACTTGATTCAATTCTTTAAAGTCTTTATATCAAAAATTATATGATAAGGACAATATCATATGCGTCACTAAATTGATGACGAGGTGTTTGGCAACTTGACACAATTCATTAAAGTCTGTATATTAATTATATGATAGGGACAATATCATATGCGTCACTAAATTGATGACGAGGTGTTTGGCAACTTGATACAATTCTTTAAAGTCTTTATATCAAAAATTATATGATAGGGACAATATCATATGCGTCACTAAATTGATGACGAGGTGTTTGGCAACTTGACACAATTCATTAAAGTCTTTATATTAATTATATGATAGGGACAATATCATATGCGTCACTAAATTGATGACGAGGTGTTTGGCAACTTGACACAATCCATTAAAGTCTTTATATTAATTATATGATAGGGACAATATCATATGCGTCACTAAATTGATGACGAGGTGTTTGGCTACAGGAAAAAATCATTTATTTATCGAATCATCAAGCAAAGGATAAGCTTCAGTGGATCGCAGTATGGCAGCTGCTCAACCACTTACAACACCTTGCCTGTTACAAAAGTCGTTTACAATTGATTCTAGGCTTTGTCATTGTATTAAATAATGCTTTTATATGTAACTAGCGCGGCATCAGGTGATCGAAGATCCTCCTAATTTACTATGTTACAAATTACATTGGCATCACATCCATTGTCGTTTATAAAATAAATTATAAACTTTAAATGGTTTAGAAGCCATACAATGCAAATTGCCCCTTATTTATCATTGCAGTCCAGCACGGATACGACCTTAGAGGCGTTCAGGCATAATCAACGGACGTAGCGTCATACCACTGTTCGCTCGAACAGTATTGTGCCATTGGTCCGTACCTGCGGTTCCTCTCGTACTACGCAGGAATGCTGTCGCAACAACGTTTTGTCATTAGTAGGGTAAAACTAACCTGTCTCACGACGGTCTAAACCCAGCTCACGTTCCCTTGCATGGGTGAACAATCCAACGCTTGGTGAATTTTGCTTCACAATGATAGGAAGAGCCGACATCGAAGGATCAAAAAGCGACGTCGCTATGAACGCTTGGCCGCCACAAGCCAGTTATCCCTATGGTAACTTTTCTGACACCTCTTGTTAAAAACTCTTTAAACCAAAAGGATCGATAGGCCGAGCTTTTGCTGTCCCTGTGTGTACTGAACACCGAGATCAAGTCAGCATTTGCCCTTTTGCTCTATGTGTGGTTTCTGTCCGCACTGAGCTGGCCTTGGGACACCTCCGTTATTATTTGAGAGATGTACCGCCCAGTCAAACTCCCTACCTGGCAATGTCTTGAATTGGATCATACCTGAGTAATTGGAGTTATACCAAATTTTCAAATCAAAAATACATAAATGCATCGTTTTATTAAAGAATTTGTTTGCGATTATATAACAAACTCGTGATACTTTGATCAAGAAGCTTGCATCAAAACCCAATACCATAAGATATAATAAATATATCCGTATAATGGCTAGGAAATGATACACGTTCCATTTAATCAAGTAAGTAAGGAAACAATAAGAGTAGTGGTATTTCATTGACGATACCAAACCGAGGTCTAATATCTCCCACTTATTCTACACCTCTTATGTCTCCTTACACTGCCAGATTAGAGTCAAGCTCAAAAGGGTCTTCTTTCCCCGCTAATTATTCCAAGCCCGTTCCCTTGGCTGTGGTTTCGCTAGATAGTAGATAGGGACAGTAGGAATCTCGTTAATCCATTCATGCGCGTCACTAATTAGATGACGAGGCATTTGGCTACCTTAAGAGAGTCATAGTTACTCCCGCCGTTGACCCGCGCTTACTTGAATTTCTTCACTTTGACATTCAGAGCACTGGGCAGAAATCACATTGTGTCAACACCCGCTAGGGCCATCACAATGCTTTGTTTTAATTAGACAGTCGGATTCCCCAAGTCCGTGCCAGTTCTGAATTGATTGTTAATTGATAATCGTTATAATTGATAAGAACTAATTGGTTTAACCCAAATAGTATTCTTAAAAATTTTAGCAAGAAAGTTCCACAATTGGCTACGTAACTAAACTATCCGGGGAACAAGTAACTAACATAAATGCTAGAAACTCTATTTACCCAGAACGAGCACATAAACCATGTTATTGTTTCCCAATCAAGCCCGACTATCTCAATCTTCAGAGCCAATCCTTATCCCGAAGTTACGGATCTAATTTGCCGACTTCCCTTACCTACATTATTCTATCGACTAGAGACTCTTCACCTTGGAGACCAGCTGCGGATATTGGTACGGCCTGTTGAGAAGTTTGCGTGTCCCCACCATAAATTTTCAAGGTCCGAGGAGAAAATATCGACACAACAGTATATGTCATGCTCTTCTAGCCCATCTACCATATCTCTCTGCGAAAGACTTCCATGGTAGTACGGCTATAAAACAGAAAAGAAAACTCTTCCGATATCTCTCGACGGCTTCTTTATGGTCGTTCCTGTTGCCAGGATGAGCACGAGGCCCATATTTAATAACAAACGGATACTCAACAGGTTACGGAATTGGAACCGTATTCCCTTTCGTTCAAAATTATTCAAGTGTATTATATTCGCTTTGTTTATATAGTTAGGCATTTTTGTTTTACTTGAAAATTTTCGGCTTTCGCCTTGAACTTAGGACCGACTAACTCGTGATCAACCACTGTTCACACGAAACCCTTCTCCACTTCAGTCCTCCAAGGTCTCATTCGATTATTTGCTACTACCACCAAGATCTGTACCAATGGCAGCTCCATGCAGGCTTACGCCAAACACTTCTACGCATACCATTGTACCTTCCTACTCACTAAAGTTTCAAAATTTATATCACAAGTAATATAAATCATCTACTTTAGCGGTAATGTATAGGTATACAACTTAAGCGCCATCCATTTTAAGGGCTAGTTGCTTCGGCAGGTGAGTTGTTACACACTCCTTAGCGGATTTCGACTTCCATGATCACCGTCCTGCTGTTTTAAGCAACCAACGCCTTTCATGGTATCTGCATGAGTTGTTAATTTGGGCACCGTAACATTACGTTTGGTTCATCCCACAGCGCCAGTTCTGCTTACCAAAAGTGGCCCACTGGGCACATTATATCATAACCTTGAACTTCATATCAAGAAAGTTAAGGTTCTTACCCATTTAAAGTTTGAGAATAGGTTAAGATCGTTTCGACCCTAAGGCCTCTAATCATTCGCTTTACCAGATAAGATTATTTATATAATATTAAAATGCACCAGCTATCCTGAGGGAAACTTCGGAAGGAACCAGCTACTAGATGGTTCGATTGGTCTTTCGCCCCTATACTCAATTCTGACAATCGATTTGCACGTCAGAACTGTTTCGGTCTTCCATCAGGGTTTCCCCTGACTTCAACCTGATCAAGTATAGTTCACCATCTTTCGGGTCACAGCATATATGCTCAAGGTACGTTCCAGTTAGAGGCATAAATAATATAAATATACATTATACATAACTATATAGAACGCCCCGGGATTGTGTTAATTAGCTATAAATAGCTAAAAAACTAATCCCATTATTAGTCAAGTTAATTACGCTATTAGGTTTACATCCCAATAACTTGCACATATGTTAGACTCCTTGGTCCGTGTTTCAAGACGGGTCCGAAGGTATCCTGAATCTTTCGCATTGTTAATCATACAAGAGCATATAATAAACACAAAAATCAATGATAATTATGCCATTATATAATTCCGAAAAATTAACGCTCTGTAATAATATAAATCTATCAGCACTTTATCAAATTAATAACATTTATTCTGTGTTAAAATGCAAGCAATTTAATTGGAATAAACTATAAGTTATATTTTATGATAAATTTGGGATATGCTAATAGATTACAATGTCCTTATATGGAAAAAATGCACATTATTCTTAATAATATTATTTAAATATTACAATTTTAATGATGAATTTTCCATAACGGATATTCAGGTTCATCGGGCTTAACCTCTAAGCAGTTTCACGTACTGTTTAACTCTCTATTCAGAGTTCTTTTCAACTTTCCCTCACGGTACTTGTTTACTATCGGTCTCATGGTTATATTTAGTTTTAGATGGAGTTTACCACCCACTTAGTGCTGCACTATCAAGCAACACGACTCTTTGGAAACATCATCTAGCAATCATTAACGTTATACGGGCCTGGCACCCTCTATGGGTAAATGGCCTCATTTAAGAAGGACTTAAATCATTAATTTCTCATACTAGAATATTGACGCTCCATACACTGCATCTCACATTTGCCATATAGACAAAGTGACTTAGTGCTGAACTGTTTTCTTTTCGCTCGCCGCTACTAAGAAAATCCTTGTTAGTTTCTTTTCCTCCCCTAATTAATATGCTTAAATTCAGGGGGTAGTCCCATATGAGTTGAGGTTGTATATATAACTATATTTTGCCATAAATTCTTTATATATAAATGATAAAACAATCAATTAAATTCGTTATAAATAGTTCCAATAGTTCTTGTAAGCAAAGTCATTTTTATCCATTTAACGAACCAACGAAGAATAATAACAAAACCAAGATTTTTCTTTTTCCGAATCATTAATAAGAGACAATTCTAGATGAAAAATATTTCAATTTTTTATGCTAGACATTTCTCAGTATTATTTGATTGAAAAAGAAAATATTTCTCTTCGTTTTTCACATTCAAATGTGAGATAATGTTTTTCATTTCTTTTTAATATTATGAATAAAATCATTATTTAATCCAATAATATACCATATGCTTATAAAAAATTTATAAACAACTTAATTAGCATAGTCTTACAACCCTCAACCATATGTAGTCCAAGCAGCACTATAAAATTAATTAAAGTACATAACAGCATGGACTGCGATATGCGTTCAAAATGTCGATGTTCATGTGTCCTGCAGTTCACACGATGACGCACAGTTTGCTGCGTTCTTCATCGACCCATGAGCCGAGTGATCCACCGCTTAGAGTTTTATAATTCAATTTTATATAATGTCAATATTGTTTTTATTGAAAGAAATTAAAAATACACCATTTTACTGGCATATATCAATTCCTTCAATAAATTTATTTTTATACCTAAAATAAATGTTGCGAAATGTCTTAGTTTCATATAAGCATTATGTATCATAATAATCTGGTTATGGTTTGCTATTTTGGGTGACACATACTGCAAAATTTATATAAAACATTAACCTGATGGATGACAGGTACAAACATTGTATATTTTAGGTTGTTGCATTAGCCAACGTATGCTCATAACATAGATGAACAATACATATTCGCAACGCGTGTATATTATGGTCCATATACACACACACTTATTTTGATTACCACACATTCAAAATTATTTTATTTTAATTCGACTTCTACTTTCGAATTTAGTTTAGTTTCTTCGATTTCCATTTTCGAGAATTTGTTTTTATAGGAAACGCCGTTGTTGTAGTAAGTACTGCCACAAATACGCACAGCAACATTAATAATGTTAAAGTCTTTTTATGAGGTTGCCAAGCCCCACATATAAAATAAAAGCCATCTTCATTTTATTTTGACTTTAACTTTTGATTCCGTGGAATCATTTTGTAATATTTTTATTTTGGTAAATTGTATTTATTTGTATTATAACAAATATTTATTAACGATAAGATATTATACAATAATGATCCTTCCGCAGTTCACCTACGGAAACCTTGTTACGACTTTTACTTCCTCTAAATAATCAAGTTCGGTCAACTTTTGCGAAACAACCGTAACACGCAAGGCGTCACAGTGATCACGTCCGGAGACCTCACTAAATAATTCAATCGGTAGTAGCGACGGGCGGTGTGTACAAAGGGCAGGGACGTAATCAATGCGAGTTAATGACTCACACTTACTGGGAATTCCAAGTTCATGTGAACAGTTTCAGTTCACAATCCCAAGCATGAAAGTGGTTCAGCGGTTTACCCGGACCTCTCGTCTAGGAAATACACGTTGATACTTTCATTGTAGCGCGCGTGCAGCCAGGACATCTAAGGCATCACAGACCTGTTATTGCTCAATCTCATTATTGCTAGACGCAATTTGTCCATTTAAGAAGCTAGTGTCCTTATAATGGGACAAACCAACAGGTACGGCTCCACTTACATAAACACATTCAAACACAATAAACATTTTACTGCCACCATGAATGAAGGCTACATAAGCTTCAGCACCATAATCCTGAAGATATCTATTTAATATATTTGAGTCTCGTTCGTTATCGGAATTAACCAGACAAATCACTCCACGAACTAAGAACGGCCATGCACCACCACCCATAGATTCGAGAAAGAGCTATCAATCTGTCTTACACACTTATGTTCGGACCTGGTAAGTTTTCCCGTGTTGAGTCAAATTAAGCCGCAGGCTCCACTCCTGGTGGTGCCCTTCCGTCAATTCCTTTAAGTTTCAGCTTGCAACCATACTTCCCCCGGAGCCCAAAAGCTTTGGTTTCCCGGGAAGCGACTGAGAGAGCCATAAAAGTAGCTACACCCAATTGCTAGCTGGCATCGTTTATGGTTAGAAACTAGGGCGGTATCTGATCGCCTTCGAACCTCTAACTTTCGTTCTTGATTAATGAAAACATCTTTGGCAAATGCTTTCGCTTAAGTTAGTCTTACGACGGTCCAAGAATTTCACCTCTCGCGTCGTAATACTAATGCCCCCAAACTGCTTCTATTAATCATTACCTCTTGATCTGAAAACCAATGAAAGCAGAACAGAGGTCTTATTTCATTATCCCATGCACAGAATATTCAGGCATTTGAAGCCTGCTTTAAGCACTCTAATTTGTTCAAAGTAATAGTACCGGCCCACAATAACACTCGTTTAAGAGCACTAGTGCAGGTTTTTAAATAGGAGGAACATATGAAAAAATACAAGTATTTAATCACATATAAGAACTCCACCGGTAATACGCTTACATACATAAAGGTATAGTACTAACCACAATTGTAAGTTGTACTACCCGTATGAAGCACAAGTTCAACTACGAACGTTTTAACCGCAACAACTTTAATATACGCTATTGGAGCTGGAATTACCGCGGCTGCTGGCACCAGACTTGCCCTCCAATTGGTCCTTGTTAAAGGATTTAAAGTGTACTCATTCCAATTACAGGGCCTCGGATATGAGTCCTGTATTGTTATTTTTCGTCACTACCTCCCCGAGCTGGGAGTGGGTAATTTACGCGCCTGCTGCCTTCCTTAGATGTGGTAAGCCGTTTCTCAGGCTCCCTCTCCGGAATCGAACCCTGATTCCCCGTTACCCGTTGCAACCATGGTAGTCCTAGATACTACCATCAAAAGTTGATAGGGCAGACATTTGAAAGATCTGTCGTCGGTACAAGACCATACGATCTGCATGTTATCTAGAGTTCAACCAATATAACGATCTTGCGATCGCTTGGTTTAGCCTAATAAAAGCACATGTCCCATAAGGTTCATGTTTTAATTGCATGTATTAGCTCTAGAATTACCACAGTTATCCAAGTAACTGTTAACGATCTAAGGAACCATAACTGATATAATGAGCCTTTTGCGGTTTCACTTTTAATTCGTGTGTACTTAGACATGCATGGCTTAATCTTTGAGACAAGCATATAACTACTGGCAGGATCAACCAGAATAATGTTTTTCCTTCATATTCCATTCATATTTTTGAATCGAAATAAGCAATATAATAGATATATAGATTTTTCACTTTATATAATTCCATGATTTTTATTATATTGAATAAAAATTCAATATTTCGCCTTTGGGTAAAATTTTAAATATATAAATATAAGTAAAAAATCTATTCGATTACGGCCATTTTTATATAGCATTCGTAATCCATATTTTCATTTTTAATTTATACTTGTTTTACCAATATAACAAGAATTTCATATAATTATTGTAATATATATGTTTCTATAATTTTATCTTTTTATATATACATATTTCATTATAAAATATCATTTTATTTCCAACATACATAATTATTGTATCCACACATGTACAATTTTTGTTTAACCAATATAAATATTAAGTTAAATCATTTGCATTTTGAAGATAAATTTAAAATTTATCTCTTTTCATATATCTCTCTGGTAATATATAACATAAAACCAAGCGCATATGATAATATTTCCACATTTAATATATAATTTTATATTTCTTTCATAAGAATCCATATTTGTATTATACCGTAACGATATAATAATCCAACTATACGGCAGGTAATAAATAATATTTGCCTGCCTCCAAAAATTAACGATAATATATGGAAACGATTTGTTATTCTATATATAATAGAAAACTTGACTTTTGTTTCAACGATATTATCTAAAAGCGTATATTCCTATTATCCGCGGAGCCAAGTCCCGTGTTCTATAGAACTGAGAAACAAATTTGTACGGATAATAATATACTTTATTTTATGTAACCAATATAAACATAATCCGAAATAAATATTTCGAATAATGCGGGAGTCGGCAACCACTGCCTACCTATAGTAGTTTTTGAACCCGCTGTCCTCAAAGCGGGTATTTTCAATTCCGTTTGCCCACCCAACATACGGTCTATTCTCTTATATATTAAGAGATTATAGGAACATTTCATTTTTTTTCCATTATTCATATATAATATGATTATTTTTTTTTTCATATAATAAATAATTAATTTTTATATGTTTATTATTTAATTTACTCATATAATTGCAATTCATATATACATAAGTTTGAACAATATGAGAGGTCGGCCAACCACTGCCTACCTATAGTGTTTTGAACCCTCTGTGTAATTCCGGTCGTTACACTACTATACCCTCTCACTATAATGGCTTTTCTTATAATACTATAGAAATATGGAAATTCTCAGCATTTTTTTCCTATACATATATAATTAACCATTTTCATTGTATATTATTAATTTAATCATATAATTCCAAAATCATATGAATACATAAGTTTTGAAACAATATGAGAGGTCGGCAACCACTGCCCTACCTATAGTAGTTTTTGAACCCTCTGTCGTAATTCCGGTCGTTTACACTACTATACCCTCTCACTATAATGGATTTTCTCTATAATACTAAGAGAATGTGGGAATATTTCAGCATTTTTTCCCTTATACATATAATAATTAATCATTTCATATGTATATATTTAATTTACTCATACAATTGCCAAAATCATATGAATACATAAGTTTTGAACAATATGAGAGGTCGGCAACCACTGCCTACCTATAGTAGTTTTTGAACCCTCTGTCGTAATTCCGGTCGTTTACACTACTATACCCTCTCACTTAAATGGCTTTTCTCTATAATACTAAGAGAATATGGGAATATCTCAGCATTTTTCCCATATACATATAATAATTAACCATTTTCATATGTATATTATTTAATTTAATCATATAATTGCCAAAATCATATGAAATAATAGGTTTTGAACAATATGAAGGTCGGCAACCACTGCCTACCTATAGTAGTTTTTGAACCCTCTGTCGTAATTCCGGTCGTTTACACTACTATACCTCTCACTATAATGGATTTCTCTATAATCTAAGAGAATGTGGGAATATTTCAGCATTTTTCCCTATACATATATAATTAATCATTTTCAATATATGTCTGTCGCGACATCAAACTCGACGAGTGCAGACGTGCCTGCGATCGACAGCAAATTGTAGCAAATGTTAGCAAATGTTCACAGTTGTAGTCCCGTTACTTGCCCAGCCACTTGCGTCGCGTGATCTTGTCGCGCGTTTTGATTGGCCAGCCAACGTACCTAACGTAGTTCGCACTAAACCATCGCACACCGAGTGTGCGTGTTATCAGCGAAAAAACCCAGTGCTCGAAGCAGCGGTATATTGCAAAGCAGCAGCCAGTGCTGCCTGGCTCACCGGCTTACGGTGCCCAGCTTCCCCCCCCCCCCCCCTCTCACTCCTTATCAACTTTGGAGAAGATGGACTGGCAGGCCCCCGCGCACCCACAAGCTTGGAACAACACCACGCAAAAAGGCTCTGAAACAGCAAGAGCAGCTCCAGCAGCAGGGAAGCACCTCGCATACAGAGCCGGGCGAGATAAGAGCGAAAACGGCAAAGAAAGCACAGGGAGAGGAGCTGGAAGATAAGCCAAGCACTAGCGCAGCTCTCGCAAGAAGCTCGCCAACAACGCCTTCGCTTTACTCTCGACCGAAGAAGACGAGTACGACCAAGAGAGCTCTGATGACGAACCCGGACCTAAAGACGATTCCAAGCCCAAGACCCCGAGAAACCAAAGCCCACCCCGAGACGCATCAAGCACTCCGATTTTTATCCCCGATGTGACCAACATCTCGGCACTCGTCAAGATGATCACGACCTTGGGCCCGAAGAACAATTTTACCTACAAGACCGTGAATGGCAACAACGTACGTGTCATGATGCCGGACAAAGAGTCTATCAGCTCTGCGTCTCAACTTGTGGCCCAAAACAAGAGGACGGACTTTCAGCCGAAAGATGAACGTGCATACAGGTTGTCATCAAAGGACTCCACCACTCCACCGATCGTGAGGAAATCATTGAAGACCTTCGCAGACAAGGGCACGCTGTTAGAGATCTGCACAATCCATTGGCAGAAGAACTAAAGAACCGCTGGAATATTCTTCGCCAACCTGGAGCCTTCCAGCAAAACAAAGACGTCTACCAAGTCAAGCGGATTGCAGGTCGGTAGTAACCATTGAACCGCGCAGAAGTTCAACGACGTGCCTCAATGCTTCAGGTGCCAAGGATTCGGTCATACACAGCGTTACTGCTTCTGGAATACCGATGGTAAGTGTGGAGGCCCTCACGAATCGAGGGCAGTGAGAAGAGGAGGACGACAAAGCGTGCTGCTTCCACTGCCAGGCGGACCATCCTCGTCTTTCAAGGGATGCCCTGCATACAAAAGGGCCAAAGCACTCGCTGCTTCCGAAAACAAGCGCCCGTCGCTAATGCTAACAAGGCGCCGCCGTGGCATCACCAAACGTCACCTCTGGCAGGAGCTAGACGAGACCTCAACGGAGTGCACGCAGCACCGCAGAATCCGCACAAACCCAGTCCAAACCAAAACAGAAAACCCCACACTCCGGTCAGATAGAAGCGATGTTCGCTCGCATGGAAGGAATGATGGAAAGGATGATGGAGCGCATGTTCACCCAGATGACACAGCTGGTGGCCACCATTCTCAACAAAGTCATGCAACTAAAGGCTCCACCTAGTCGTCTGGAATGCGAACGGCCTGCAGAACAGCAAGGCCGATAGTCGAGCACCCATCGAAGACCCACCAGATCGATATCCTAACTCGTAGCCGAGAACCCACTTCTCCCCCAGATCCCACTTTAATATCACGGATATGACTCATCCATGAGACCATGCTTCTGCAGAGCACGCGGTGGAGCACCATCCTCATCAGGAGCGGTATTCAATCCTAGAGCTGCCG
>NW_022611174.1:0-41499 GCF_004382195.2 Drosophila sechellia
ATTGAGTAAATTAAAAAATATACATATGAAAATGTTAATTATTATATGTATATGGGAAAAAATGCTAAGATATTCCCATATTCTCTAGTATTATAGAGAAAAGCCATTTAAGTGAGAGGGTATAGTAGTGTAAAACGACCGGAATTACGACAGAGGGTTCAAAAACTACTATAGGTAGGCAGTGGTTGCCGACCTCTCATATTGTTCAAAACTTATGTATTCATATGATTTTGGCAATTGTAATGAGTAAATTAAATTAATATAACATATGAAATGATTAATTATTATTATAAGGGAAAAATGCTGAAATATTCCCACATTCTCTTAGTATTATAGAGAAAATCATTATAGTGAGAGGGTATAGTAGTGTAAACGACCGGAATTACGACAGAGGGTTCAAAACTACTATAGTAGGCAGTGGTTGCCGACCTCTCATATTGTTCAAACTTATGTATTCATATGATTTTGGCAATTATATGATTAAATTAATAATATACATATGAAATGGTTAATTATTATATGTATATGGGAAAAAATGCAGGATATTCCCTATTCTCTTAGTATTATAGAGAAAAGCCATTTAAGTGAGGGGTATAGTAGTGTAAACGACCGGAATTACGACAGAGGGTTCAAAAACTACTATAGGTAGGCAGTGGTTGCCGACCTCTCATATTGTTCAAAACTTATGTATTCATATGATTTTGGCAATTGTATGAGTAAATTAAATAATATACATACAAATGATTAATTATTATATGTATATGGGAAAAAAATGCAGAGATATTCCCATATTCTCTTAGTATTATAGAGAAAAGCCATTTAAGTGAGAGGGTATAGTAGTGTAAACCACCGGAATTACGACAGAGGGTTCAAAAACTACTATAGGTAGGCAGTGGTTGCCGACCTCTCATATTGTTCAAAACTTATGTATTCATATGATTTGGCAATTGTATGAGTAAATTAATAATATACATATGAAAATGATTAATTATTATATGTATAAGGGAAAAAATGCTGAAATATCCCACATTCTCTTAGTATTATAGAGAAATCCATTATAGTGAGAGGTATAGTAGTGTAAACGACCGGAATTACGACAGAGGGTTCAAAAATACTATAGGTAGGCAGTGGTTGCCGACTCTCATATTGTTCAAAACTTATGTATTCATATGATTTTGGCAATTATATGATTAAATTAAATAATATACATATGAAAATGGTTAATTATTATATGTATATGGGAAAAATGCTGAGATATTCCCATATTCTCTTAGTATTATAGAGAAAAGCCATTTAAGTGAGAGGGTATAGTAGTGTAAACGACCGGAATTACGACAGAGGGTTCAAAAACTACTATAGGTAGGCAGTGGTTGCCGACCTCTCATATTGTTCAAACTTATGTATTCATATGATTTTGGCAATTGTATGAGTAAATTAAATAATATACATATGAAAATGATTAATTATTATATGTATAAGGGAAAAAATGCTGAAATATTCCCACATTCTCTTAGTATTATAGAGAAAATCCATTATAGTGAGAGGGTATAGTAGTGTAAACGACCGGAATTACGACAGAGGGTTCAAAAACTACTATAGGTAGGCAGTGGTTGCCGACCTCTCATATTGTTCAAAACTTATGTATTCATATGATTTTGGCAATTATATGATTAAATTAAATAATATACATATGAAAATGGTTAATTATTATATGTATATGGGAAAAAATGCTGAGATATTCCCATATTCTCTTAGTATTATAGAGAAAAGCCATTATAGTGAGAGGGTATAGTAGTGTAAACGACCGGAATTACGACAGAGGGTTCAAAAACTACTATAGGTAGGCAGTGGTTGCCGACCTCTCATATTGTTCAAAACTTATGTATTCATATGAATTTGGCAATTATATGAGTAAATTAAATAATAAACATATAAAAATTAATATTTATTATATGTATAAAAAAAAAATAATCATATTATATATGAATAATGGAAAAAAAATGAAATGTTCCTATAATCTCTTAATATATAAGAGAATAGACCGTATGTTGGGTGGCAAACGGAATTGAAAATACCCGCTTTGAGGACAGCGGGTTCAAAAACTACTATAGGTAGGCAGTGGTTGCCGACCTCCCGCATTATTCGAAATATTTATTTCGGATTATGTTTATATTGGTTACATAAAATAAAGTATATTATTATCCGTACAAATTTGTTTCTCAGTTCTATAGAACACGGGACTTGGCTCCGCGATAATAGGAATATACGCTTTTTAGATAATATCGTTGAAACAAAAGTCAAGTTTCTATTATATATAGAATAACAAATCGTTTCCATATATTATCGTTAATTTTTGGAGGCAGGCAAATATTAATTTATTACCTGCCGTATAGTTGGATTATTATATCGTTACGGTATAATACAAATATGGATTCTTATGAAAGAAATATAAAATTATATATTAAATGTGGAAATATTATCATATGCGCTTGGTTTTATGTTATATATTACCAGAGAGATATATGAAAAGAGATAAATTTTAAATTTATCTTCAAAATGCAAATGATTTAACTTAATATTTATATTGGTTAAACAAAAATTGTACATGTGTGGATACAATAATTATGTATGTTGGAAATAAAATGATATTTTATAATGAAATATGTATATATAAAAAGATAAAATTATAGAAACATATATATTACAATAATTATATGAAATTCTTGTTATATTGGTAAAACAAGTATAAATTAAAAATGAAAATATGGATTACGAATGCTATATAAAAATGGCCGTAATCGAATAGATTTTTTACTTATATTTATATATTTAAAATTTTACCCAAAGGCGAAATATTGAATTTTATTCAATATAATAAAAATCATGGAATTATATAAAGTGAAAAATCTATATATCTATTATATTGCTTATTTCGATTCAAAAAATATGAATGGAATATGAAGGAAAAACATTATTCTGGTTGATCCTGCCAGTAGTTATATGCTTGTCTCAAAGATTAAGCCATGCATGTCTAAGTACACACGAATTAAAAGTGAAACCGCAAAAGGCTCATTATATCAGTTATGGTTCCTTAGATCGTTAACAGTTACTTGGATAACTGTGGTAATTCTAGAGCTAATACATGCAATTAAAACATGAACCTTATGGGACATGTGCTTTTATTAGGCTAAAACCAAGCGATCGCAAGATCGTTATATTGGTTGAACTCTAGATAACATGCAGATCGTATGGTCTTGTACCGACGACAGATCTTTCAAATGTCTGCCCTATCAACTTTTGATGGTAGTATCTAGGACTACCATGGTTGCAACGGGTAACGGGGAATCAGGGTTCGATTCCGGAGAGGGAGCCTGAGAAACGGCTACCACATCTAAGGAAGGCAGCAGGCGCGTAAATTACCCACTCCCAGCTCGGGGAGGTAGTGACGAAAAATAACAATACAGGACTCATATCCGAGGCCCTGTAATTGGAATGAGTACACTTTAAATCCTTTAACAAGGACCAATTGGAGGGCAAGTCTGGTGCCAGCAGCCGCGGTAATTCCAGCTCCAATAGCGTATATTAAAGTTGTTGCGGTTAAAACGTTCGTAGTTGAACTTGTGCTTCATACGGGTAGTACAACTTACAATTGTGGTTAGTACTATACCTTTATGTATGTAAGCGTATTACCGGTGGAGTTCTTATATGTGATTAAATACTTGTATTTTTTCATATGTTCCTCCTATTTAAAAACCTGCACTAGTGCTCTTAAACGAGTGTTATTGTGGGCCGGTACTATTACTTTGAACAAATTAGAGTGCTTAAAGCAGGCTTCAAATGCCTGAATATTCTGTGCATGGGATAATGAAATAAGACCTCTGTTCTGCTTTCATTGGTTTTCAGATCAAGAGGTAATGATTAATAGAAGCAGTTTGGGGGCATTAGTATTACGACGCGAGAGGTGAAATTCTTGGACCGTCGTAAGACTAACTTAAGCGAAAGCATTTGCCAAAGATGTTTTCATTAATCAAGAACGAAAGTTAGAGGTTCGAAGGCGATCAGATACCGCCCTAGTTCTAACCATAAACGATGCCAGCTAGCAATTGGGTGTAGCTACTTTTATGGCTCTCTCAGTCGCTTCCCGGGAAACCAAAGCTTTTGGGCTCCGGGGGAAGTATGGTTGCAAAGCTGAAACTTAAAGGAATTGACGGAAGGGCACCACCAGGAGTGGAGCCTGCGGCTTAATTTGACTCAACACGGGAAAACTTACCAGGTCCGAACATAAGTGTGTAAGACAGATTGATAGCTCTTTCTCGAATCTATGGGTGGTGGTGCATGGCCGTTCTTAGTTCGTGGAGTGATTTGTCTGGTTAATTCCGATAACGAACGAGACTCAAATATATTAAATAGATATCTTCAGGATTATGGTGCTGAAGCTTATGTAGCCTTCATTCATGGTGGCAGTAAAATGTTTATTGTGTTTGAATGTGTTTATGTAAGTGGAGCCGTACCTGTTGGTTTGTCCCATTATAAGGACACTAGCTTCTTAAATGGACAAATTGCGTCTAGCAATAATGAGATTGAGCAATAACAGGTCTGTGATGCCCTTAGATGTCCTGGGCTGCACGCGCGCTACAATGAAAGTATCAACGTGTATTTCCTAGACCGAGAGGTCCGGGTAAACCGCTGAACCACTTTCATGCTTGGGATTGTGAACTGAAACTGTTCACATGAACTTGGAATTCCCAGTAAGTGTGAGTCATTAACTCGCATTGATTACGTCCCTGCCCTTTGTACACACCGCCCGTCGCTACTACCGATTGAATTATTTAGTGAGGTCTCCGGACGTGATCACTGTGACGCCTTGCGTGTTACGGTTGTTTCGCAAAAGTTGACCGAACTTGATTATTTAGAGGAAGTAAAAGTCGTAACAAGGTTTCCGTAGGTGAACCTGCGGAAGGATCATTATTGTATAATATCCTTATCGTTAATAAATATTTGTTATAATACAAATAAATACAATTTACCAAAATAAAAATATTACAAAATGATTCCACGGAATCAAAAGTTAAAGTCAAAATAAAATGAAGATGGCTTTTATTTTATATGTGGGGCTTGGCAACCTCATAAAAAGACTTTAACATTATTAATGTTGCTGTGCGTATTTGTGGCAGTACTTACTACAACAACGGCGTTTCCTATAAAAACAAATTCTCGAAAATGGAAATCGAAGAAACTAAACTAAATTCGAAAGTAGAAGTCGAATTAAAATAAAAATAATTTTGAATGTGTGGTAATCAAAATAAGTGTGTGTGTATATGGACCATAATATACACGCGTTGCGAATATGTATTGTTCATCTATGTTATGAGCATACGTTGGCTAATGCAACAACCTAAAATATACAATGTTTGTACCTGTCATCCATCAGGTTAATGTTTTATATAAATTTTGCAGTATGTGTCACCCAAAATAGCAAACCATAACCAGATTATTATGATACATAATGCTTATATGAAACTAAGACATTTCGCAACATTTATTTTAGGTATAAAAATAAATTTATTGAAGGAATTGATATATGCCAGTAAAATGGTGTATTTTTAATTTCTTTCAATAAAAACAATATTGACATTATATAAAATTGAATTATAAAACTCTAAGCGGTGGATCACTCGGCTCATGGGTCGATGAAGAACGCAGCAAACTGTGCGTCATCGTGTGAACTGCAGGACACATGAACATCGACATTTTGAACGCATATCGCAGTCCATGCTGTTATGTACTTTAATTAATTTTATAGTGCTGCTTGGACTACATATGGTTGAGGGTTGTAAGACTATGCTAATTAAGTTGTTTATAAATTTTTTATAAGCATATGGTATATTATTGGATTAAATAATGATTTTATTCATAATATTAAAAAAGAAATGAAAAACATTATCTCACATTTGAATGTGAAAAACGAAGAGAAATATTTTCTTTTTCAATCAAATAATACTGAGAAATGTCTAGCATAAAAAATTGAAATATTTTTCATCTAGAATTGTCTCTTATTAATGATTCGGAAAAAGAAAAATCTTGGTTTTGTTATTATTCTTCGTTGGTTCGTTAAATGGATAAAAATGACTTTGCTTACAAGAACTATTGGAACTATTTATAACGAATTTAATTGATTGTTTTATCATTTATATATAAAGAATTTATGGCAAAATATAGTTATATATACAACCTCAACTCATATGGGACTACCCCCTGAATTTAAGCATATTAATTAGGGGAGGAAAAGAAACTAACAAGGATTTTCTTAGTAGCGGCGAGCGAAAAGAAAACAGTTCAGCACTAAGTCACTTTGTCTATATGGCAAATGTGAGATGCAGTGTATGGAGCGTCAATATTCTAGTATGAGAAATTAATGATTTAAGTCCTTCTTAAATGAGGCCATTTACCCATAGAGGGTGCCAGGCCCGTATAACGTTAATGATTGCTAGATGATGTTTCCAAAGAGTCGTGTTGCTTGATAGTGCAGCACTAAGTGGGTGGTAAACTCCATCTAAAACTAAATATAACCATGAGACCGATAGTAAACAAGTACCGTGAGGGAAAGTTGAAAAGAACTCTGAATAGAGAGTTAAACAGTACGTGAAACTGCTTAGAGGTTAAGCCCGATGAACCTGAATATCCGTTATGGAAAATTCATCATTAAAATTGTAATATTTAAATAATATTATTAAGAATAATGTGCATTTTTTCCATATAAGGACATTGTAATCTATTAGCATATCCCAAATTTATCATAAAATATAACTTATAGTTTATTCCAATTAAATTGCTTGCATTTTAACACAGAATAAATGTTATTAATTTGATAAAGTGCTGATAGATTTATATTATTACAGAGCGTTAATTTTTCGGAATTATATAATGGCATAATTATCATTGATTTTTGTGTTTATTATATGCTCTTGTATGATTAACAATGCGAAAGATTCAGGATACCTTCGGGACCCGTCTTGAAACACGGACCAAGGAGTCTAACATATGTGCAAGTTATTGGGATGTAAACCTAATAGCGTAATTAACTTGACTAATAATGGGATTAGTTTTTTAGCTATTTATAGCTAATTAACACAATCCCGGGGCGTTCTATATAGTTATGTATAATGTATATTTATATTATTTATGCCTCTAACTGGAACGTACCTTGAGCATATATGCTGTGACCCGAAAGATGGTGAACTATACTTGATCAGGTTGAAGTCAGGGGAAACCCTGATGGAAGACCGAAACAGTTCTGACGTGCAAATCGATTGTCAGAATTGAGTATAGGGGCGAAAGACCAATCGAACCATCTAGTAGCTGGTTCCTTCCGAAGTTTCCCTCAGGATAGCTGGTGCATTTTAATATTATATAAAATAATCTTATCTGGTAAAGCGAATGATTAGAGGCCTTAGGGTCGAAACGATCTTAACCTATTCTCAAACTTTAAATGGGTAAGAACCTTAACTTTCTTGATATGAAGTTCAAGGTTATGATATAATGTGCCCAGTGGGCCACTTTTGGTAAGCAGAACTGGCGCTGTGGGATGAACCAAACGTAATGTTACGGTGCCCAAATTAACAACTCATGCAGATACCATGAAAGGCGTTGGTTGCTTAAAACAGCAGGACGGTGATCATGGAAGTCGAAATCCGCTAAGGAGTGTGTAACAACTCACCTGCCGAAGCAACTAGCCCTTAAAATGGATGGCGCTTAAGTTGTATACCTATACATTACCGCTAAAGTAGATGATTTATATTACTTGTGATATAAATTTTGAAACTTTAGTGAGTAGGAAGGTACAATGGTATGCGTAGAAGTGTTTGGCGTAAGCCTGCATGGAGCTGCCATTGGTACAGATCTTGGTGGTAGTAGCAAATAATCGAATGAGACCTTGGAGGACTGAAGTGGAGAAGGGTTTCGTGTGAACAGTGGTTGATCACGAGTTAGTCGGTCCTAAGTTCAAGGCGAAAGCCGAAAATTTTCAAGTAAAACAAAAATGCCTAACTATATAAACAAAGCGAATATAATACACTTGAATAATTTTGAACGAAAGGGAATACGGTTCCAATTCCGTAACCTGTTGAGTATCCGTTTGTTATTAAATATGGGCCTCGTGCTCATCCTGGCAACAGGAACGACCATAAAGAAGCCGTCGAGAGATATCGGAAGAGTTTTCTTTTCTGTTTTATAGCCGTACTACCATGGAAGTCTTTCGCAGAGAGATATGGTAGATGGGCTAGAAGAGCATGACATATACTGTTGTGTCGATATTTTCTCCTCGGACCTTGAAAATTTATGGTGGGGACACGCAAACTTCTCAACAGGCCGTACCAATATCCGCAGCTGGTCTCCAAGGTGAAGAGTCTCTAGTCGATAGAATAATGTAGGTAAGGGAAGTCGGCAAATTAGATCCGTAACTTCGGGATAAGGATTGGCTCTGAAGATTGAGATAGTCGGGCTTGATTGGGAAACAATAACATGGTTTATGTGCTCGTTCTGGGTAAATAGAGTTTCTAGCATTTATGTTAGTTACTTGTTCCCCGGATAGTTTAGTTACGTAGCCAATTGTGGAACTTTCTTGCTAAAATTTTTAAGAATACTATTTGGGTTAAACCAATTAGTTCTTATCAATTATAACGATTATCAATTAACAATCAATTCAGAACTGGCACGGACTTGGGGAATCCGACTGTCTAATTAAAACAAAGCATTGTGATGGCCCTAGCGGGTGTTGACACAATGTGATTTCTGCCCAGTGCTCTGAATGTCAAAGTGAAGAAATTCAAGTAAGCGCGGGTCAACGGCGGGAGTAACTATGACTCTCTTAAGGTAGCCAAATGCCTCGTCATCTAATTAGTGACGCGCATGAATGGATTAACGAGATTCCTACTGTCCCTATCTACTATCTAGCGAAACCACAGCCAAGGGAACGGGCTTGGAATAATTAGCGGGGAAAGAAGACCCTTTTGAGCTTGACTCTAATCTGGCAGTGTAAGGAGACATAAGAGGTGTAGAATAAGTGGGAGATATTAGACCTCGGTTTGGTATCGTCAATGAAATACCACTACTCTTATTGTTTCCTTACTTACTTGATTAAATGGAACGTGTATCATTTCCTAGCCATTATACGGATATATTTATTATATCTTATGGTATTGGGTTTTGATGCAAGCTTCTTGATCAAAGTATCACGAGTTTGTTATATAATCGCAAACAAATTCTTTAATAAAACGATGCATTTATGTATTTTTGATTTGAAAATTTGGTATAACTCCAATTACTCAGGTATGATCCAATTCAAGGACATTGCCAGGTAGGGAGTTTGACTGGGGCGGTACATCTCTCAAATAATAACGGAGGTGTCCCAAGGCCAGCTCAGTGCGGACAGAAACCACACATAGAGCAAAAGGGCAAATGCTGACTTGATCTCGGTGTTCAGTACACACAGGGACAGCAAAAGCTCGGCCTATCGATCCTTTTGGTTTAAAGAGTTTTTAACAAGAGGTGTCAGAAAAGTTACCATAGGGATAACTGGCTTGTGGCGGCCAAGCGTTCATAGCGACGTCGCTTTTTGATCCTTCGATGTCGGCTCTTCCTATCATTGTGAAGCAAAATTCACCAAGCGTTGGATTGTTCACCCATGCAAGGGAACGTGAGCTGGGTTTAGACCGTCGTGAGACAGGTTAGTTTTACCCTACTAATGACAAAACGTTGTTGCGACAGCATTCCTGCGTAGTACGAGAGGAACCGCAGGTACGGACCAATGGCACAATACTTGTTCGAGCGAACAGTGGTATGACGCTACGTCCGTTGGATTATGCCTGAACGCCTCTAAGGTCGTATCCGTGCTGGACTGCAATGATAAATAAGGGGCAATTTGCATTGTATGGCTTCTAAACCATTTAAAGTTTATAATTTATTTTATAAACGACAATGGATGTGATGCCAATGTAATTTGTAACATAGTAAATTAGGAGGATCTTCGATCACCTGATGCCGCGCTAGTTACATATAAAAGCATTATTTAATACAATGACAAAGCCTAGAATCAATTGTAAACGACTTTTGTAACAGGCAAGGTGTTGTAAGTGGTTGAGCAGCTGCCATACTGCGATCCACTGAAGCTTATCCTTTGCTTGATGATTCGATAAATAAATGATTTTTTCCTGTAGCCAAACACCTCGTCATCAATTTAGTGACGCATATGATATTGTCCCTATCATATAATTAATATAAAGACTTTAATGGATTGTGTCAAGTTGCCAAACACCTCGTCATCAATTTAGTGACGCATATGATATTGTCCCTATCATATAATTAATATAAAGACTTTAATGAATTGTGTCAAGTTGCCAAACACCTCGTCATCAATTTAGTGACGCATATGATATTGTCCCTATCATATAATTTTTGATATAAAGACTTTAAAGAATTGTATCAAGTTGCCAAACACCTCGTCATCAATTTAGTGACGCATATGATATTGTCCCTATCATATAATTAATATACAGACTTTAATGAATTGTGTCAAGTTGCCAAACACCTCGTCATCAATTTAGTGACGCATATGATATTGTCCTTATCATATAATTTTTGATATAAAGACTTTAAAGAATTGAATCAAGTTGCCAAACACCTCGTCATCAATTTAGTGACGCATATGATATTGTCCCTATCATATAATTAATATAAAGACTTTAATGGATTGTGTCAAGTTGCCAAACACCTCGTCATCAATTTAGTGACGCATATGATATTGTCCCTATCATATAATTAATATAAAGACTTTAATGAATTGTGTCAAGTTGCCAAACACCTCGTCATCAATTTAGTGACGCATATGATATTGTCCTTATCATATAATTTTGATATAAAGACTTTAAAGAATTGTATCAAGTTGCCAAACACCTCGTCATCAATTTAGTGACGCATATGATATTGTCCCTATCATATAATTAATATAAAGACTTTAATGGATTGTGTCAAGTTGCCAAACACCTCGTCATCAATTTAGTGACGCATATGATATTGTCCTTATCATATAATTTTTGATATAAAGACTTTAAAGAATTGTATCAAGTTGCCAAACACCTCGTCATCAATTTAGTGACGCATATGATATTGTCCCTATCATATAATTAATATACAGACTTTAATGAATTGTGTCAAGTTGCCAAACACCTCGTCATCAATTTAGTGACGCATATGATATTGTCCCTATCATATAATTTTTGATATATAGACTTTAAAGAATTGTATCAAGTTGCCAAACACCTCGTCATCAATTTAGTGACGCATATGATATTGTCCCTATCATATAATTAATATAAAGACTTTAATGGATTGTGTCAAGTTGCCAAACACCTCGTCATCAATTTAGTGACGCATATGATATTGTCCTTATTATATAATTTTTGATATAAAGACTTTAAAGAATTGTATCAAGTTGCCAAACACCTCGTCATCAATTTAGTGACGCATATGATATTGTCCCTATCATATAATTAATATACAGACTCTAATGAATTGTGTCAAGTTGCCAAACACCTCGTCATCAATTTAGTGACGCATATGATATTGTCCCTATCATATAATTTTTGATATAAAGACTTTAAAGAATTGTATCAAGTTGCCAAACACCTCGTCATCAATTTAGTGACGCATATGATATTGTCCCTTTCATATAATTAATATAAAGACTTTAATGGATTGTGTCAAGTTGCCAAACACCTCGTCATCAACTACTATATTATGGTTGCGCCGACCTCTCATATTGTATTCTCTTATGTGTTCATAGGATTTTGACAATTATACGAGTAAATTAAATAATATACATATGAAAATGATTAATTATTATATGTATAAGGGAAAAAATGATGAAATATTCCCATATTATCTTAGTATTATAGAGGAAAGACCGTTGCCGACCTCTGATATTGTTCAAACTTATGTATTTATATGATTTTGGCAATTATATGAGTAAATTAAAAAATATACATATGAAAATGGTTAATTATTATATGTATATGGGAAAAAATGCTAAGATATTCCCATATTCTCTTAGTATTATAGAGAAAAGCCATTTAAGTGAGAGGGTATAGTAGTGTAAACGACCGGAATTACGACAGAGGGTTCAAAAACTACTATAGGTAGGCAGTGGTTGCCGACCTCTCATATTGTTCAAAACTTATGTATTCATATGATTTTGGCAATTGTATGAGTAAATTAAATAATATACATATGAAAATGATTAATTATTATATGTATAAGGGAAAAAATGCTGAAATATTCCCACATTCTCTTAGTATTATAGAGAAAATCCATTATAGTGAGAGGGTATAGTAGTGTAAACGACCGGAATTACGACAGAGGGTTCAAAAACTACTATAGGTAGGCAGTGGTTGCCGACCTCTCATATTGTTCAAAACTTATGTATTCATATGAATTTGGCAATTATATGAGTAAATTAAATAATATACATATGAAAATGATTAATTATTATATGTATAAGGGAAAAAATGCTGAAATATTCCCACATTCTCTTAGTATTATAGAGAAAATCCATTATAGTGAGAGGGTATAGTAGTGTAAACGACCGGAATTACGACAGAGGGTTCAAAAACTACTATAGGTAGGCAGTGGTTGCCGACCTCTCATATTGTTCAAAACTTATGTATTCATATGATTTTGGCAATTATATGATTAAATTAAATAATATACATATGAAAATGGTTAATTATTATATGTATATGGGAAAAAATGCAGAGATATTCCCATATTCTCTTAGTATTATAGAGAAAAGCCATTTAAGTGAGAGGGTATAGTAGTGTAAACGACCGGAATTACGACAGAGGGTTCAAAAACTACTATAGGTAGGCAGTGGTTGCCGACCTCTCATATTGTTCAAAACTTATGTATTCATATGATTTTGGCAATTGTATGAGTAAATTAAATAATATACATACGAAAATGATTAATTATTATATGTATATGGGAAAAAATGCAGAGATATTCCCATATTCTCTTAGTATTATAGAGAAAAGCCATTTAAGTGAGAGGGTATAGTAGTGTAAACCACCGGAATTACGACAGAGGGTTCAAAAACTACTATAGGTAGGCAGTGGTTGCCGACCTCTCATATTGTTCAAAACTTATGTATTCATATGATTTTGGCAATTGTATGAGTAAATTAAATAATATACATATGAAAATGATTAATTATTATATGTATAAGGGAAAAAATGCTGAAATATTCCCACATTCTCTTAGTATTATAGAGAAAATCCATTATAGTGAGAGGGTATAGTAGTGTAAACGACCGGAATTACGACAGAGGGTTCAAAAACTACTATAGGTAGGCAGTGGTTGCCGACCTCTCATATTGTTCAAAACTTATGTATTCATATGATTTTGGCAATTATATGATTAAATTAAATAATATACATATGAAAATGGTTAATTATTATATGTATATGGGAAAAAATGCTGAGATATTCCCATATTCTCTTAGTATTATAGAGAAAAGCCATTTAAGTGAGAGGGTATAGTAGTGTAAACGACCGGAATTACGACAGAGGGTTCAAAAACTACTATAGGTAGGCAGTGGTTGCCGACCTCTCATATTGTTCAAAACTTATGTATTCATATGATTTTGGCAATTGTATGAGTAAATTAAATAATATACATATGAAAATGATTAATTATTATATGTATAAGGGAAAAAATGCTGAAATATTCCCACATTCTCTTAGTATTATAGAGAAAATCCATTATAGTGAGAGGGTATAGTAGTGTAAACGACCGGAATTACGACAGAGGGTTCAAAAACTACTATAGGTAGGCAGTGGTTGCCGACCTCTCATATTGTTCAAAACTTATGTATTCATATGATTTTGGCAATTATATGATTAAATTAAATAATATACATATGAAAATGGTTAATTATTATATGTATATGGGAAAAAATGCTGAGATATTCCCATATTCTCTTAGTATTATAGAGAAAAGCCATTATAGTGAGAGGGTATAGTAGTGTAAACGACCGGAATTACGACAGAGGGTTCAAAAACTACTATAGGTAGGCAGTGGTTGCCGACCTCTCATATTGTTCAAAACTTATGTATTCATATGAATTTGGCAATTATATGAGTAAATTAAATAATAAACATATAAAAATTAATATTTATTATATGTATAAAAAAAAAAATAATCATATTATATATGAATAATGGAAAAAAAATGAAATGTTCCTATAATCTCTTAATATATAAGAGAATAGACCGTATGTTGGGTGGCAAACGGAATTGAAAATACCCGCTTTGAGGACAGCGGGTTCAAAAACTACTATAGGTAGGCAGTGGTTGCCGACCTCCCGCATTATTCGAAATATTTATTTCGGATTATGTTTATATTGGTTACATAAAATAAAGTATATTATTATCCGTACAAATTTGTTTCTCAGTTCTATAGAACACGGGACTTGGCTCCGCGGATAATAGGAATATACGCTTTTTAGATAATATCGTTGAAACAAAAGTCAAGTTTCTATTATATATAGAATAACAAATCGTTTCCATATATTATCGTTAATTTTTGGAGGCAGGCAAATATTAATTTATTACCTGCCGTATAGTTGGATTATTATATCGTTACGGTATAATACAAATATGGATTCTTATGAAAGAAATATAAAATTATATATTAAATGTGGAAATATTATCATATGCGCTTGGTTTTATGTTATATATTACCAGAGAGATATATGAAAAGAGATAAATTTTAAATTTATCTTCAAAATGCAAATGATTTAACTTAATATTTATATTGGTTAAACAAAAATTGTACATGTGTGGATACAATAATTATGTATGTTGGAAATAAAATGATATTTTATAATGAAATATGTATATATAAAAAGATAAAATTATAGAAACATATATATTACAATAATTATATGAAATTCTTGTTATATTGGTAAAACAAGTATAAATTAAAAATGAAAATATGGATTACGAATGCTATATAAAAATGGCCGTAATCGAATAGATTTTTTACTTATATTTATATATTTAAAATTTTACCCAAAGGCGAAATATTGAATTTTATTCAATATAATAAAAATCATGGAATTATATAAAGTGAAAAATCTATATATCTATTATATTGCTTATTTCGATTCAAAAAATATGAATGGAATATGAAGGAAAAACATTATTCTGGTTGATCCTGCCAGTAGTTATATGCTTGTCTCAAAGATTAAGCCATGCATGTCTAAGTACACACGAATTAAAAGTGAAACCGCAAAAGGCTCATTATATCAGTTATGGTTCCTTAGATCGTTAACAGTTACTTGGATAACTGTGGTAATTCTAGAGCTAATACATGCAATTAAAACATGAACCTTATGGGACATGTGCTTTTATTAGGCTAAAACCAAGCGATCGCAAGATCGTTATATTGGTTGAACTCTAGATAACATGCAGATCGTATGGTCTTGTACCGACGACAGATCTTTCAAATGTCTGCCCTATCAACTTTTGATGGTAGTATCTAGGACTACCATGGTTGCAACGGGTAACGGGGAATCAGGGTTCGATTCCGGAGAGGGAGCCTGAGAAACGGCTACCACATCTAAGGAAGGCAGCAGGCGCGTAAATTACCCACTCCCAGCTCGGGGAGGTAGTGACGAAAAATAACAATACAGGACTCATATCCGAGGCCCTGTAATTGGAATGAGTACACTTTAAATCCTTTAACAAGGACCAATTGGAGGGCAAGTCTGGTGCCAGCAGCCGCGGTAATTCCAGCTCCAATAGCGTATATTAAAGTTGTTGCGGTTAAAACGTTCGTAGTTGAACTTGTGCTTCATACGGGTAGTACAACTTACAATTGTGGTTAGTACTATACCTTTATGTATGTAAGCGTATTACCGGTGGAGTTCTTATATGTGATTAAATACTTGTATTTTTTCATATGTTCCTCCTATTTAAAAACCTGCACTAGTGCTCTTAAACGAGTGTTATTGTGGGCCGGTACTATTACTTTGAACAAATTAGAGTGCTTAAAGCAGGCTTCAAATGCCTGAATATTCTGTGCATGGGATAATGAAATAAGACCTCTGTTCTGCTTTCATTGGTTTTCAGATCAAGAGGTAATGATTAATAGAAGCAGTTTGGGGGCATTAGTATTACGACGCGAGAGGTGAAATTCTTGGACCGTCGTAAGACTAACTTAAGCGAAAGCATTTGCCAAAGATGTTTTCATTAATCAAGAACGAAAGTTAGAGGTTCGAAGGCGATCAGATACCGCCCTAGTTCTAACCATAAACGATGCCAGCTAGCAATTGGGTGTAGCTACTTTTATGGCTCTCTCAGTCGCTTCCCGGGAAACCAAAGCTTTTGGGCTCCGGGGGAAGTATGGTTGCAAAGCTGAAACTTAAAGGAATTGACGGAAGGGCACCACCAGGAGTGGAGCCTGCGGCTTAATTTGACTCAACACGGGAAAACTTACCAGGTCCGAACATAAGTGTGTAAGACAGATTGATAGCTCTTTCTCGAATCTATGGGTGGTGGTGCATGGCCGTTCTTAGTTCGTGGAGTGATTTGTCTGGTTAATTCCGATAACGAACGAGACTCAAATATATTAAATAGATATCTTCAGGATTATGGTGCTGAAGCTTATGTAGCCTTCATTCATGGTGGCAGTAAAATGTTTATTGTGTTTGAATGTGTTTATGTAAGTGGAGCCGTACCTGTTGGTTTGTCCCATTATAAGGACACTAGCTTCTTAAATGGACAAATTGCGTCTAGCAATAATGAGATTGAGCAATAACAGGTCTGTGATGCCCTTAGATGTCCTGGGCTGCACGCGCGCTACAATGAAAGTATCAACGTGTATTTCCTAGACCGAGAGGTCCGGGTAAACCGCTGAACCACTTTCATGCTTGGGATTGTGAACTGAAACTGTTCACATGAACTTGGAATTCCCAGTAAGTGTGAGTCATTAACTCGCATTGATTACGTCCCTGCCCTTTGTACACACCGCCCGTCGCTACTACCGATTGAATTATTTAGTGAGGTCTCCGGACGTGATCACTGTGACGCCTTGCGTGTTACGGTTGTTTCGCAAAAGTTGACCGAACTTGATTATTTAGAGGAAGTAAAAGTCGTAACAAGGTTTCCGTAGGTGAACCTGCGGAAGGATCATTATTGTATAATATCCTTATCGTTAATAAATATTTGTTATAATACAAATAAATACAATTTACCAAAATAAAAATATTACAAAATGATTCCACGGAATCAAAAGTTAAAGTCAAAATAAAATGAAGATGGCTTTTATTTTATATGTGGGGCTTGGCAACCTCATAAAAAGACTTTAACATTATTAATGTTGCTGTGCGTATTTGTGGCAGTACTTACTACAACAACGGCGTTTCCTATAAAAACAAATTCTCGAAAATGGAAATCGAAGAAACTAAACTAAATTCGAAAGTAGAAGTCGAATTAAAATAAAAATAATTTTGAATGTGTGGTAATCAAAATAAGTGTGTGTGTATATGGACCATAATATACACGCGTTGCGAATATGTATTGTTCATCTATGTTATGAGCATACGTTGGCTAATGCAACAACCTAAAATATACAATGTTTGTACCTGTCATCCATCAGGTTAATGTTTTATATAAATTTTGCAGTATGTGTCACCCAAAATAGCAAACCATAACCAGATTATTATGATACATAATGCTTATATGAAACTAAGACATTTCGCAACATTTATTTTAGGTATAAAAATAAATTTATTGAAGGAATTGATATATGCCAGTAAAATGGTGTATTTTTAATTTCTTTCAATAAAAACAATATTGACATTATATAAAATTGAATTATAAAACTCTAAGCGGTGGATCACTCGGCTCATGGGTCGATGAAGAACGCAGCAAACTGTGCGTCATCGTGTGAACTGCAGGACACATGAACATCGACATTTTGAACGCATATCGCAGTCCATGCTGTTATGTACTTTAATTAATTTTATAGTGCTGCTTGGACTACATATGGTTGAGGGTTGTAAGACTATGCTAATTAAGTTGTTTATAAATTTTTTATAAGCATATGGTATATTATTGGATTAAATAATGATTTTATTCATAATATTAAAAAAGAAATGAAAAACATTATCTCACATTTGAATGTGAAAAACGAAGAGAAATATTTTCTTTTTCAATCAAATAATACTGAGAAATGTCTAGCATAAAAAATTGAAATATTTTTCATCTAGAATTGTCTCTTATTAATGATTCGGAAAAAGAAAAATCTTGGTTTTGTTATTATTCTTCGTTGGTTCGTTAAATGGATAAAAATGACTTTGCTTACAAGAACTATTGGAACTATTTATAACGAATTTAATTGATTGTTTTATCATTTATATATAAAGAATTTATGGCAAAATATAGTTATATATACAACCTCAACTCATATGGGACTACCCCCTGAATTTAAGCATATTAATTAGGGGAGGAAAAGAAACTAACAAGGATTTTCTTAGTAGCGGCGAGCGAAAAGAAAACAGTTCAGCACTAAGTCACTTTGTCTATATGGCAAATGTGAGATGCAGTGTATGGAGCGTCAATATTCTAGTATGAGAAATTAATGATTTAAGTCCTTCTTAAATGAGGCCATTTACCCATAGAGGGTGCCAGGCCCGTATAACGTTAATGATTGCTAGATGATGTTTCCAAAGAGTCGTGTTGCTTGATAGTGCAGCACTAAGTGGGTGGTAAACTCCATCTAAAACTAAATATAACCATGAGACCGATAGTAAACAAGTACCGTGAGGGAAAGTTGAAAAGAACTCTGAATAGAGAGTTAAACAGTACGTGAAACTGCTTAGAGGTTAAGCCCGATGAACCTGAATATCCGTTATGGAAAATTCATCATTAAAATTGTAATATTTAAATAATATTATTAAGAATAATGTGCATTTTTTCCATATAAGGACATTGTAATCTATTAGCATATCCCAAATTTATCATAAAATATAACTTATAGTTTATTCCAATTAAATTGCTTGCATTTTAACACAGAATAAATGTTATTAATTTGATAAAGTGCTGATAGATTTATATTATTACAGAGCGTTAATTTTTCGGAATTATATAATGGCATAATTATCATTGATTTTTGTGTTTATTATATGCTCTTGTATGATTAACAATGCGAAAGATTCAGGATACCTTCGGGACCCGTCTTGAAACACGGACCAAGGAGTCTAACATATGTGCAAGTTATTGGGATGTAAACCTAATAGCGTAATTAACTTGACTAATAATGGGATTAGTTTTTTAGCTATTTATAGCTAATTAACACAATCCCGGGGCGTTCTATATAGTTATGTATAATGTATATTTATATTATTTATGCCTCTAACTGGAACGTACCTTGAGCATATATGCTGTGACCCGAAAGATGGTGAACTATACTTGATCAGGTTGAAGTCAGGGGAAACCCTGATGGAAGACCGAAACAGTTCTGACGTGCAAATCGATTGTCAGAATTGAGTATAGGGGCGAAAGACCAATCGAACCATCTAGTAGCTGGTTCCTTCCGAAGTTTCCCTCAGGATAGCTGGTGCATTTTAATATTATATAAAATAATCTTATCTGGTAAAGCGAATGATTAGAGGCCTTAGGGTCGAAACGATCTTAACCTATTCTCAAACTTTAAATGGGTAAGAACCTTAACTTTCTTGATATGAAGTTCAAGGTTATGATATAATGTGCCCAGTGGGCCACTTTTGGTAAGCAGAACTGGCGCTGTGGGATGAACCAAACGTAATGTTACGGTGCCCAAATTAACAACTCATGCAGATACCATGAAAGGCGTTGGTTGCTTAAAACAGCAGGACGGTGATCATGGAAGTCGAAATCCGCTAAGGAGTGTGTAACAACTCACCTGCCGAAGCAACTAGCCCTTAAAATGGATGGCGCTTAAGTTGTATACCTATACATTACCGCTAAAGTAGATGATTTATATTACTTGTGATATAAATTTTGAAACTTTAGTGAGTAGGAAGGTACAATGGTATGCGTAGAAGTGTTTGGCGTAAGCCTGCATGGAGCTGCCATTGGTACAGATCTTGGTGGTAGTAGCAAATAATCGAATGAGACCTTGGAGGACTGAAGTGGAGAAGGGTTTCGTGTGAACAGTGGTTGATCACGAGTTAGTCGGTCCTAAGTTCAAGGCGAAAGCCGAAAATTTTCAAGTAAAACAAAAATGCCTAACTATATAAACAAAGCGAATATAATACACTTGAATAATTTTGAACGAAAGGGAATACGGTTCCAATTCCGTAACCTGTTGAGTATCCGTTTGTTATTAAATATGGGCCTCGTGCTCATCCTGGCAACAGGAACGACCATAAAGAAGCCGTCGAGAGATATCGGAAGAGTTTTCTTTTCTGTTTTATAGCCGTACTACCATGGAAGTCTTTCGCAGAGAGATATGGTAGATGGGCTAGAAGAGCATGACATATACTGTTGTGTCGATATTTTCTCCTCGGACCTTGAAAATTTATGGTGGGGACACGCAAACTTCTCAACAGGCCGTACCAATATCCGCAGCTGGTCTCCAAGGTGAAGAGTCTCTAGTCGATAGAATAATGTAGGTAAGGGAAGTCGGCAAATTAGATCCGTAACTTCGGGATAAGGATTGGCTCTGAAGATTGAGATAGTCGGGCTTGATTGGGAAACAATAACATGGTTTATGTGCTCGTTCTGGGTAAATAGAGTTTCTAGCATTTATGTTAGTTACTTGTTCCCCGGATAGTTTAGTTACGTAGCCAATTGTGGAACTTTCTTGCTAAAATTTTTAAGAATACTATTTGGGTTAAACCAATTAGTTCTTATCAATTATAACGATTATCAATTAACAATCAATTCAGAACTGGCACGGACTTGGGGAATCCGACTGTCTAATTAAAACAAAGCATTGTGATGGCCCTAGCGGGTGTTGACACAATGTGATTTCTGCCCAGTGCTCTGAATGTCAAAGTGAAGAAATTCAAGTAAGCGCGGGTCAACGGCGGGAGTAACTATGACTCTCTTAAGGTAGCCAAATGCCTCGTCATCTAATTAGTGACGCGCATGAATGGATTAACGACGGACGTGTTTTCGTTGCGCTCGTGTACAGATTGCGAAGAACTTGGTTTTCCGTGTTTGGAAAGTAATAAAATCGGTGAATTAGTGCTCCGCGAAAGTCGTGTGCTAATTTTCGTGTGTTATAAACAAGCGGTTTGGAAGTAATTAACAATTAATTGTTGGGAATTTTCCACTTAGCACGTGCTGAAGGCGAACTTACGAGTAAGTTTTTCGAGTAAGCTTTTTGATCAGCTGTCACAAAGCTTATTGGTGGGAGTCACTGCTAAGGTTTGTGTCTAGGGAGAGTTTTAGTGCTACCAGACTCTACCGATAGGTGGAGCTCGAGTTCCAGAGCAACTACCTTTTGTCAGCGAGTAAACGAGCATACGGTTGCTGGCGTCGACGGTAGGTGGAGCCACCATCGTATTTATGCCGATGGAGAGCGACAGCAGCGCGAGTGCCTTGAGCGGAAGTAGTGCCTCGATGAAGTCCAGACGAGGCAGGCGCAGAAGCCATCTGGCATCTAAGAGCTCGGCGCCAACGCAGGCGAAATTGGTTGCCCTGGCATCGAATGGAGTGCCAGAACCCGTTGGGGTACTGGAGGAGCCGTTTTCGTCGCTGGAGGACGCCCGGGCGGCTACGGAGAACGCTGCCATTGATGCTGCCCCCCCCACGCTGCTGCCACCGCTGCTGATCCTACTGCTGCCCCTGCTGCCGACCACACTGCTGCCTCCGCCGTTTTCACTGCTGCTAAAATTGTTGCCACCACTGCCACTGCCGCCACCGCTGCCGCCCGTGCTGGGCAAGCAGCCATGATGGCAGAGCTGTCGGCCACACAGCGCATGGTGAGAAGCAGCTTCCGCAGACTAGGAGAAGTGGACACGGAAGAGCTCTCATATGCTATCAGCCGCTACGATGAGCTGGTGTTGGCGCTAATGCTCCGGTGCGGAGAGCTGGAGACGCGGCTTGCTATGCCGCCACCGCCGCCGCCGTCGTTGAATCTGTTGAAAAATACGGCCGCCAATGCTCCCCAGATGCAGCAGGTTGCACCCATCGCTGCCCCGCGGACTACCAAGGTCCGCGAGACGTGGTCAGCGGTGGTGAAGTGCGACGACCCTGCGCTATCGGGGAAAGACATAGCGGAAAAGGTGCGAACGATGGTTGCACCCTCTCTCGGAGTCAGAGTACACGAGGTCCGTGAGCTCCGTCGAGGTGGTGGTGCGATCATTCGCACTCCTTCGGTGGGAGAGCTGCAGAAGGTGGTCGCTTCAAAAAGATTCGCCGAGGTTGGCCTAAATGTGGCACGGAATGCGGCCGAGAAGCCGAAGGTCGTCGTATATGACGTCGACACAGCTATCGGCCCTGAGGAGTTTATGAAGGAGCTCCACGAAAACAACTTCGACAGCGAAATGAATCTGGCCCAGTTTAAGAAGTCAGTGCACCTGGTGACCAAGGCGTGGTCGGTAGCTGACGGCGCCACAGTAAATGTGACGCTGGAGGTTGACGACCGGGCGATGGCGAAGCTTGATGTAGGTCGTGTCTACATCAAGTGGTTCTCATTCCGATGCCGGTCACAGGTCCGCACATACGCCTGCCACAGATGTGTGGGTTTCGACCACAAGGTCAGCGAATGCCGGCAGAAGGATAGTGTCTGTCGCCAGTGCGGGCAACAAGGCCACACTGCGGCAAAGTGCCAAAACCCGGTGGACTGCCGGAACTGCCGCCACAGAGGGCAACCCTCGGGGCATTACATGCTCTCGAGCGTTTGCCCGATATACGGGGCGTTGCTGGCGAGGGTGCAAGCTAGACACTAATGTTTAGCTTCATCCAAGCGAACTGTGGCCGAGGCCGAGCTGCGACCATCGAGCTCGGAGTCCGACTCAGGAGATCGGAGTCTATGTTCGCGCTGGTGCAGGAGCCGTATCTCGGCGGGGACGGAATGGATGTGCTGCCTGAAGGAATGAGAATTTTCATCGATCGGCGAGGGAAGGCAGCCATCCTAGTGGATCACCAGGAAGCCATCTGTATGCCAGTGGAGACCCTCACCACAGATTATGGCGTATGTCTGGTCGTGAAAGGGAGTTTTGGCTCAATCTTCCTTTGCGCCGCATACTGCCAGTATGATGCACCTCTGGAACCGTACATCCGGTACATGGATGCGGTCCTGCTGCAGGCCAGCAGAACCCCCGCAATCCTGGGCCTCGACGCGAATGCAGTGTCCCCCATGTGGCTTAGCAAACTCTCTCGTCATGCCGAGGGGCAAGCTAACTACAGACGGGGTGAGCTGCTGTCAGAGTGGATGCTGGAGGCAAGAGTCGCCGCCCTAAACCAGTCAACAGAGGTGTACACGTTCGATAATTACAGAGCTACAAGCGATATCGACGTGACAATCGTCAATGAGGCAGCATCTATGTGGGCCACATATGAGTGGAGAGTGGACGAGTGGGAATTGAGTGACCACAACATCATTACTGTTGTGGCCGAACCAACTACCGCGCGCGCAGTTGAGAGCATAGCTCCTGTGCCGTCCTGGAACTTCTCCAATGCACGTTGGCGATTGTTCAAGGAGGAAATGGTGAGTAGAGCAGCCGAACTTCCGGAAAACTTCTCAGAGTCGCCGTTGGACCAGCAAGTTTCGACCCTGCGCAGTATAGTACATAATGTATGTGATATTGCGCTGGGAAGAAAGTCCATCCGATTGCCCAGCAGGAGAGCACGTTGGTGGACTGCCGACCTCTGTGATGCAAGGCGCGAAGTCCGGAGACTTCGTCGCCTACTTCAAAATGGAAGGCGTCATGATGATGATGCCGCAATAGAGCGTGTATTGGTCGACCTGAGGCGGGCCTCAGCCAACTACAAGAAGCTCATTTGGAGGGCGAAAATGGATGAGTGGAAACGCTTCGTGGGAGATCATGCCGACGACCCATGGGGGCGCGTCTATAAGATTTGCCGAGGCCGCAGGAAGTGCACGGAGATTGGGTGCCTCCGCGTGAATGGCGAGATGATCACCGATTGGGGTGACTGTGCACGAGTGCTCCTCCGCAATTTCTTCCCAGTTGCGGAGTCCGAAGCACCGACTGCCATCGCGGAGGAAGTCCCACCGGCCCTCGAAGTATTCGAGGTTGATGCATGTGTTGCCCGGTTGAAGAGCAGGCGCTCTCCCGGCTTGGACGGCATTAATGGCACTATCTGCAAGGCAGTCTGGCGCGCCATACCCGAGCACCTTGCATCGTTGTTTTCCCGATGCATCCGATTAGGATACTTTCCCGCTGAGTGGAAGTGCCCACGAGTTGTCTCGCTGCTCAAAGGGCCAGATAAGGACAAATGTGAGCCCTCCTCATATAGAGGAATATGCTTGCTACCAGTCTTTGGTAAGGTGCTCGAGGCCATCATGGTGAATCGTGTGAGAGAAGTTCTTCCGGAAGGCTGCAGATGGCAATTTGGATTTCGCCAAGGACGATGTGTGGAGGATGCT
This sequence comes from Drosophila sechellia, assembly GCF_004382195.2. Lineage (NCBI taxonomy): Eukaryota > Metazoa > Arthropoda > Insecta > Diptera > Drosophilidae > Drosophila > Drosophila sechellia. The sequence goes on from NW_022611174.1 coordinate 24,658, forward strand.
TGGAGGCACGTGAAGAGCAGTGTTTGTGCCAGCCCGGCGCAATACGTGCTCGGCACATTCGTGGACTTCAAAGGAGCATTCGACAACGTCGAATGGAGTGCTGCACTCCGCCGACTAGCCGACTTGGGATGCCGGGAGATGGGCTTGTGGCAGAGCTTTTTCTCCGGCCGAAGAGCAGTGATCCGAAGCAGTTCCGGTACTGTGGATGTACCGGTAACTAGAGGCTGCCCGCAGGGGTCAATCAGTGGCCCATTTATCTGGGACATACTGATGGATGTACTGCTTCAGCGTCTCCAGCCGTATTGCCAGCTGAGTGCATACGCGGATGACTTGCTGCTTCTCGTCGAGGGAAATTCCCGAGCTGAGCTAGAGGAAAAAGGTGCAGAGCTGATGTCCATCGTAGAAGCGTGGGGAGCGGAAGTTGGCGTTACCGTCTCGACCAGCAAGACGGTAATAATGCTGCTGAAAGGTGCCTTGAGACGTGCGCCTACGGTGAGGTTTGCTGGAGCGAACCTTCCGTATGTGCGTAGCTGTCGGTACCTTGGCATCACGGTCAGTGAAGGAATGAAATTCCTCACGCACATAGCTTCGCTTCGCCAGCGGATGACCGGAGTCGTTGGAGCATTGGCGCGTGTGCTTCGAGCCGACTGGGGCTTCAGTCCTCGAGCCAGGCGGACCATATATGACGGACTCATGGCACCTTGTGTGCTGTTTGGTGCCCCGGTATGGTATGACACCGCCGAACAGGTAGCCGCCCGGAGACGACTAGCCTCCTGCCAGAGGCTAATCCTGCTTGGATGCCTTTCGGTATGCCGAACAGTGTCCACAGTGGCACTGCAGGTACTTGGCGGAGCTCCCCCGCTTGACTTGGCTGCTAAGTTTTTAGCGGTCAAGTACAAGCTGAAGCGTGGATACCCGCTGGAGGAGAACGACTGGCTATACGGCGAGGACACTACGTGTCTAAGCTGGAAGCAGAGGAAGACTCGCCTAGAGGAGTGCTTGCTGCAGAATTGGCAAAACAGATGGGATGACGACAGCGAACCAGGACGGGTGACGCACAAGTTCATCCCATACGTCACTCTCGCCTATCGAGATCCAAGCTTTGGATTCTCGATGAGGACGTCTTTCCTGCTGACAGGTCACGGGTCGTTTAACGCATTTTTGCAAGGGAGAGCCCTCAGCGATACCACTGCTTGCGCTTGTGGTGATCCATATGAGGACTGGATGCACATATTGTGCGCTTGTCCTCTATATGCAGATTTGCGAAACCTCGATGGACTTGGAGTGCAGCGCCTTGGCGAAAACTGGACCTTCAATAGAATCCTGGAAGATCAGCAGAGGATTCAACGGCTGGCAGCGTTTGCGGACGAGGTGTTCCGTAGGAGGAGGGGTATTTAGCCCAAAACTTCGCCGTGTGGTTAGCGGGCGAGAATACTTCCACAGCCCGCTATTGCTTGTCGTAAGAGGCGACTAATATAGCGACTGGTTCCTCTAACCATGCTTGTCGGAGCAAAAGGAGGAGGCCCACCGAGCCTCTCTTTCGGTACCACGGGTTGTGCTGCTCCAAGACAGCACATTGAGGTAGGCCCCCTGGTGGGAGTATCGTGGTGGCTGTGGTTGATACCCATATCGCGGGTAGAGCCTTCGTGTTCGACGTTTGAGTTACGGTGCTAGTTGCGCAAAACTCGGGTGCTGTGACCCAGAGATCAGTAGAGATTTTAGGTAGATCTCGCTCCTCAGCAAGGGGGAGTGCTTGCCCGGCAAGCAAGTACTCGAATTGCTACCGGGGTGGTCGCTATGTACATAGCTATAGCTTCCAGTCCGGGACGTTTGTCTGGCGTATCCAGACTCATGCACCATGTTGATACATGCACCACTTGTGGGTGTTCAGGGTGTCGTGGTTGTAATCCCTTCAGTGTGGAACACGCCACGTAAAACAAGTTCGGAGAGGTCCGAAAGTCACTGTCCCTATCTACTATCTAGCGAAACCACAGCCAAGGGAACGGGCTTGGAATAATTAGCGGGGAAAGAAGACCCTTTTGAGCTTGACTCTAATCTGGCAGTGTAAGGAGACATAAGAGGTGTAGAATAAGTGGGAGATATTAGACCTCGGTTTGGTATCGTCAATGAAATACCACTACTCTTATTGTTTCCTTACTTACTTGATTAAATGGAACGTGTATCATTTCCTAGCCATTATACGGATATATTTATTATATCTTATGGTATTGGGTTTTGATGCAAGCTTCTTGATCAAAGTATCACGAGTTTGTTATATAATCGCAAACAAATTCTTTAATAAAACGATGCATTTATGTATTTTTGATTTGAAAATTTGGTATAACTCCAATTACTCAGGTATGATCCAATTCAAGGACATTGCCAGGTAGGGAGTTTGACTGGGGCGGTACATCTCTCAAATAATAACGGAGGTGTCCCAAGGCCAGCTCAGTGCGGACAGAAACCACACATAGAGCAAAAGGGCAAATGCTGACTTGATCTCGGTGTTCAGTACACACAGGGACAGCAAAAGCTCGGCCTATCGATCCTTTTGGTTTAAAGAGTTTTTAACAAGAGGTGTCAGAAAAGTTACCATAGGGATAACTGGCTTGTGGCGGCCAAGCGTTCATAGCGACGTCGCTTTTTGATCCTTCGATGTCGGCTCTTCCTATCATTGTGAAGCAAAATTCACCAAGCGTTGGATTGTTCACCCATGCAAGGGAACGTGAGCTGGGTTTAGACCGTCGTGAGACAGGTTAGTTTTACCCTACTAATGACAAAACGTTGTTGCGACAGCATTCCTGCGTAGTACGAGAGGAACCGCAGGTACGGACCAATGGCACAATACTTGTTCGAGCGAACAGTGGTATGACGCTACGTCCGTTGGATTATGCCTGAACGCCTCTAAGGTCGTATCCGTGCTGGACTGCAATGATAAATAAGGGGCAATTTGCATTGTATGGCTTCTAAACCATTTAAAGTTTATAATTTATTTTATAAACGACAATGGATGTGATGCCAATGTAATTTGTAACATAGTAAATTAGGAGGATCTTCGATCACCTGATGCCGCGCTAGTTACATATAAAAGCATTATTTAATACAATGACAAAGCCTAGAATCAATTGTAAACGACTTTTGTAACAGGCAAGGTGTTGTAAGTGGTTGAGCAGCTGCCATACTGCGATCCACTGAAGCTTATCCTTTGCTTGATGATTCGATAAATAAATGATTTTTTCCTGTAGCCAAACACCTCGTCATCAATTTAGTGACGCATATGATATTGTCCCTATCATATAATTAATATAAAGACTTTAATGGATTGTGTCAAGTTGCCAAACACCTCGTCATCAATTTAGTGACGCATATGATATTGTCCCTATCATATAATTAATATAAAGACTTTAATGAATTGTGTCAAGTTGCCAAACACCTCGTCATCAATTTAGTGACGCATATGATATTGTCCCTATCATATAATTTTTGATATAAAGACTTTAAAGAATTGTATCAAGTTGCCAAACACCTCGTCATCAATTTAGTGACGCATATGATATTGTCCCTATCATATAATTAATATACAGACTTTAATGAATTGTGTCAAGTTGCCAAACACCTCGTCATCAATTTAGTGACGCATATGATATTGTCCTTATCATATAATTTTTGATATAAAGACTTTAAAGAATTGAATCAAGTTGCCAAACACCTCGTCATCAATTTAGTGACGCATATGATATTGTCCCTATCATATAATTAATATAAAGACTTTAATGGATTGTGTCAAGTTGCCAAACACCTCGTCATCAATTTAGTGACGCATATGATATTGTCCCTATCATATAATTAATATAAAGACTTTAATGAATTGTGTCAAGTTGCCAAACACCTCGTCATCAATTTAGTGACGCATATGATATTGTCCTTATCATATAATTTTTGATATAAAGACTTTAAAGAATTGTATCAAGTTGCCAAACACCTCGTCATCAATTTAGTGACGCATATGATATTGTCCCTATCATATAATTAATATAAAGACTTTAATGGATTGTGTCAAGTTGCCAAACACCTCGTCATCAATTTAGTGACGCATATGATATTGTCCTTATCATATAATTTTTGATATAAAGACTTTAAAGAATTGTATCAAGTTGCCAAACACCTCGTCATCAATTTAGTGACGCATATGATATTGTCCCTATCATATAATTAATATACAGACTTTAATGAATTGTGTCAAGTTGCCAAACACCTCGTCATCAATTTAGTGACGCATATGATATTGTCCCTATCATATAATTTTTGATATATAGACTTTAAAGAATTGTATCAAGTTGCCAAACACCTCGTCATCAATTTAGTGACGCATATGATATTGTCCCTATCATATAATTAATATAAAGACTTTAATGGATTGTGTCAAGTTGCCAAACACCTCGTCATCAATTTAGTGACGCATATGATATTGTCCTTATTATATAATTTTTGATATAAAGACTTTAAAGAATTGTATCAAGTTGCCAAACACCTCGTCATCAATTTAGTGACGCATATGATATTGTCCCTATCATATAATTAATATACAGACTCTAATGAATTGTGTCAAGTTGCCAAACACCTCGTCATCAATTTAGTGACGCATATGATATTGTCCCTATCATATAATTTTTGATATAAAGACTTTAAAGAATTGTATCAAGTTGCCAAACACCTCGTCATCAATTTAGTGACGCATATGATATTGTCCCTTTCATATAATTAATATAAAGACTTTAATGGATTGTGTCAAGTTGCCAAACACCTCGTCATCAACTACTATATTATGGTTGCGCCGACCTCTCATATTGTATTCTCTTATGTGTTCATAGGATTTTGACAATTATACGAGTAAATTAAATAATATACATATGAAAATGATTAATTATTATATGTATAAGGGAAAAAATGATGAAATATTCCCATATTATCTTAGTATTATAGAGGAAAGACCGTTGCCGACCTCTGATATTGTTCAAACTTATGTATTTATATGATTTTGGCAATTATATGAGTAAATTAAAAAATATACATATGAAAATGGTTAATTATTATATGTATATGGGAAAAAATGCTAAGATATTCCCATATTCTCTTAGTATTATAGAGAAAAGCCATTTAAGTGAGAGGGTATAGTAGTGTAAACGACCGGAATTACGACAGAGGGTTCAAAAACTACTATAGGTAGGCAGTGGTTGCCGACCTCTCATATTGTTCAAAACTTATGTATTCATATGATTTTGGCAATTGTATGAGTAAATTAAATAATATACATATGAAAATGATTAATTATTATATGTATAAGGGAAAAAATGCTGAAATATTCCCACATTCTCTTAGTATTATAGAGAAAATCCATTATAGTGAGAGGGTATAGTAGTGTAAACGACCGGAATTACGACAGAGGGTTCAAAAACTACTATAGGTAGGCAGTGGTTGCCGACCTCTCATATTGTTCAAAACTTATGTATTCATATGAATTTGGCAATTATATGAGTAAATTAAATAATATACATATGAAAATGATTAATTATTATATGTATAAGGGAAAAAATGCTGAAATATTCCCACATTCTCTTAGTATTATAGAGAAAATCCATTATAGTGAGAGGGTATAGTAGTGTAAACGACCGGAATTACGACAGAGGGTTCAAAAACTACTATAGGTAGGCAGTGGTTGCCGACCTCTCATATTGTTCAAAACTTATGTATTCATATGATTTTGGCAATTATATGATTAAATTAAATAATATACATATGAAAATGGTTAATTATTATATGTATATGGGAAAAAATGCAGAGATATTCCCATATTCTCTTAGTATTATAGAGAAAAGCCATTTAAGTGAGAGGGTATAGTAGTGTAAACGACCGGAATTACGACAGAGGGTTCAAAAACTACTATAGGTAGGCAGTGGTTGCCGACCTCTCATATTGTTCAAAACTTATGTATTCATATGATTTTGGCAATTGTATGAGTAAATTAAATAATATACATACGAAAATGATTAATTATTATATGTATATGGGAAAAAATGCAGAGATATTCCCATATTCTCTTAGTATTATAGAGAAAAGCCATTTAAGTGAGAGGGTATAGTAGTGTAAACCACCGGAATTACGACAGAGGGTTCAAAAACTACTATAGGTAGGCAGTGGTTGCCGACCTCTCATATTGTTCAAAACTTATGTATTCATATGATTTTGGCAATTGTATGAGTAAATTAAATAATATACATATGAAAATGATTAATTATTATATGTATAAGGGAAAAAATGCTGAAATATTCCCACATTCTCTTAGTATTATAGAGAAAATCCATTATAGTGAGAGGGTATAGTAGTGTAAACGACCGGAATTACGACAGAGGGTTCAAAAACTACTATAGGTAGGCAGTGGTTGCCGACCTCTCATATTGTTCAAAACTTATGTATTCATATGATTTTGGCAATTATATGATTAAATTAAATAATATACATATGAAAATGGTTAATTATTATATGTATATGGGAAAAAATGCTGAGATATTCCCATATTCTCTTAGTATTATAGAGAAAAGCCATTTAAGTGAGAGGGTATAGTAGTGTAAACGACCGGAATTACGACAGAGGGTTCAAAAACTACTATAGGTAGGCAGTGGTTGCCGACCTCTCATATTGTTCAAAACTTATGTATTCATATGATTTTGGCAATTGTATGAGTAAATTAAATAATATACATATGAAAATGATTAATTATTATATGTATAAGGGAAAAAATGCTGAAATATTCCCACATTCTCTTAGTATTATAGAGAAAATCCATTATAGTGAGAGGGTATAGTAGTGTAAACGACCGGAATTACGACAGAGGGTTCAAAAACTACTATAGGTAGGCAGTGGTTGCCGACCTCTCATATTGTTCAAAACTTATGTATTCATATGATTTTGGCAATTATATGATTAAATTAAATAATATACATATGAAAATGGTTAATTATTATATGTATATGGGAAAAAATGCTGAGATATTCCCATATTCTCTTAGTATTATAGAGAAAAGCCATTATAGTGAGAGGGTATAGTAGTGTAAACGACCGGAATTACGACAGAGGGTTCAAAAACTACTATAGGTAGGCAGTGGTTGCCGACCTCTCATATTGTTCAAAACTTATGTATTCATATGAATTTGGCAATTATATGAGTAAATTAAATAATAAACATATAAAAATTAATATTTATTATATGTATAAAAAAAAAATAATCATATTATATATGAATAATGGAAAAAAAATGAAATGTTCCTATAATCTCTTAATATATAAGAGAATAGACCGTATGTTGGGTGGCAAACGGAATTGAAAATACCCGCTTTGAGGACAGCGGGTTCAAAAACTACTATAGGTAGGCAGTGGTTGCCGACCTCCCGCATTATTCGAAATATTTATTTCGGATTATGTTTATATTGGTTACATAAAATAAAGTATATTATTATCCGTACAAATTTGTTTCTCAGTTCTATAGAACACGGGACTTGGCTCCGCGGATAATAGGAATATACGCTTTTTAGATAATATCGTTGAAACAAAAGTCAAGTTTCTATTATATATAGAATAACAAATCGTTTCCATATATTATCGTTAATTTTTGGAGGCAGGCAAATATTAATTTATTACCTGCCGTATAGTTGGATTATTATATCGTTACGGTATAATACAAATATGGATTCTTATGAAAGAAATATAAAATTATATATTAAATGTGGAAATATTATCATATGCGCTTGGTTTTATGTTATATATTACCAGAGAGATATATGAAAAGAGATAAATTTTAAATTTATCTTCAAAATGCAAATGATTTAACTTAATATTTATATTGGTTAAACAAAAATTGTACATGTGTGGATACAATAATTATGTATGTTGGAAATAAAATGATATTTTATAATGAAATATGTATATATAAAAAGATAAAATTATAGAAACATATATATTACAATAATTATATGAAATTCTTGTTATATTGGTAAAACAAGTATAAATTAAAAATGAAAATATGGATTACGAATGCTATATAAAAATGGCCGTAATCGAATAGATTTTTTACTTATATTTATATATTTAAAATTTTACCCAAAGGCGAAATATTGAATTTTATTCAATATAATAAAAATCATGGAATTATATAAAGTGAAAAATCTATATATCTATTATATTGCTTATTTCGATTCAAAAAATATGAATGGAATATGAAGGAAAAACATTATTCTGGTTGATCCTGCCAGTAGTTATATGCTTGTCTCAAAGATTAAGCCATGCATGTCTAAGTACACACGAATTAAAAGTGAAACCGCAAAAGGCTCATTATATCAGTTATGGTTCCTTAGATCGTTAACAGTTACTTGGATAACTGTGGTAATTCTAGAGCTAATACATGCAATTAAAACATGAACCTTATGGGACATGTGCTTTTATTAGGCTAAAACCAAGCGATCGCAAGATCGTTATATTGGTTGAACTCTAGATAACATGCAGATCGTATGGTCTTGTACCGACGACAGATCTTTCAAATGTCTGCCCTATCAACTTTTGATGGTAGTATCTAGGACTACCATGGTTGCAACGGGTAACGGGGAATCAGGGTTCGATTCCGGAGAGGGAGCCTGAGAAACGGCTACCACATCTAAGGAAGGCAGCAGGCGCGTAAATTACCCACTCCCAGCTCGGGGAGGTAGTGACGAAAAATAACAATACAGGACTCATATCCGAGGCCCTGTAATTGGAATGAGTACACTTTAAATCCTTTAACAAGGACCAATTGGAGGGCAAGTCTGGTGCCAGCAGCCGCGGTAATTCCAGCTCCAATAGCGTATATTAAAGTTGTTGCGGTTAAAACGTTCGTAGTTGAACTTGTGCTTCATACGGGTAGTACAACTTACAATTGTGGTTAGTACTATACCTTTATGTATGTAAGCGTATTACCGGTGGAGTTCTTATATGTGATTAAATACTTGTATTTTTTCATATGTTCCTCCTATTTAAAAACCTGCACTAGTGCTCTTAAACGAGTGTTATTGTGGGCCGGTACTATTACTTTGAACAAATTAGAGTGCTTAAAGCAGGCTTCAAATGCCTGAATATTCTGTGCATGGGATAATGAAATAAGACCTCTGTTCTGCTTTCATTGGTTTTCAGATCAAGAGGTAATGATTAATAGAAGCAGTTTGGGGGCATTAGTATTACGACGCGAGAGGTGAAATTCTTGGACCGTCGTAAGACTAACTTAAGCGAAAGCATTTGCCAAAGATGTTTTCATTAATCAAGAACGAAAGTTAGAGGTTCGAAGGCGATCAGATACCGCCCTAGTTCTAACCATAAACGATGCCAGCTAGCAATTGGGTGTAGCTACTTTTATGGCTCTCTCAGTCGCTTCCCGGGAAACCAAAGCTTTTGGGCTCCGGGGGAAGTATGGTTGCAAAGCTGAAACTTAAAGGAATTGACGGAAGGGCACCACCAGGAGTGGAGCCTGCGGCTTAATTTGACTCAACACGGGAAAACTTACCAGGTCCGAACATAAGTGTGTAAGACAGATTGATAGCTCTTTCTCGAATCTATGGGTGGTGGTGCATGGCCGTTCTTAGTTCGTGGAGTGATTTGTCTGGTTAATTCCGATAACGAACGAGACTCAAATATATTAAATAGATATCTTCAGGATTATGGTGCTGAAGCTTATGTAGCCTTCATTCATGGTGGCAGTAAAATGTTTATTGTGTTTGAATGTGTTTATGTAAGTGGAGCCGTACCTGTTGGTTTGTCCCATTATAAGGACACTAGCTTCTTAAATGGACAAATTGCGTCTAGCAATAATGAGATTGAGCAATAACAGGTCTGTGATGCCCTTAGATGTCCTGGGCTGCACGCGCGCTACAATGAAAGTATCAACGTGTATTTCCTAGACCGAGAGGTCCGGGTAAACCGCTGAACCACTTTCATGCTTGGGATTGTGAACTGAAACTGTTCACATGAACTTGGAATTCCCAGTAAGTGTGAGTCATTAACTCGCATTGATTACGTCCCTGCCCTTTGTACACACCGCCCGTCGCTACTACCGATTGAATTATTTAGTGAGGTCTCCGGACGTGATCACTGTGACGCCTTGCGTGTTACGGTTGTTTCGCAAAAGTTGACCGAACTTGATTATTTAGAGGAAGTAAAAGTCGTAACAAGGTTTCCGTAGGTGAACCTGCGGAAGGATCATTATTGTATAATATCCTTATCGTTAATAAATATTTGTTATAATACAAATAAATACAATTTACCAAAATAAAAATATTACAAAATGATTCCACGGAATCAAAAGTTAAAGTCAAAATAAAATGAAGATGGCTTTTATTTTATATGTGGGGCTTGGCAACCTCATAAAAAGACTTTAACATTATTAATGTTGCTGTGCGTATTTGTGGCAGTACTTACTACAACAACGGCGTTTCCTATAAAAACAAATTCTCGAAAATGGAAATCGAAGAAACTAAACTAAATTCGAAAGTAGAAGTCGAATTAAAATAAAAATAATTTTGAATGTGTGGTAATCAAAATAAGTGTGTGTGTATATGGACCATAATATACACGCGTTGCGAATATGTATTGTTCATCTATGTTATGAGCATACGTTGGCTAATGCAACAACCTAAAATATACAATGTTTGTACCTGTCATCCATCAGGTTAATGTTTTATATAAATTTTGCAGTATGTGTCACCCAAAATAGCAAACCATAACCAGATTATTATGATACATAATGCTTATATGAAACTAAGACATTTCGCAACATTTATTTTAGGTATAAAAATAAATTTATTGAAGGAATTGATATATGCCAGTAAAATGGTGTATTTTTAATTTCTTTCAATAAAAACAATATTGACATTATATAAAATTGAATTATAAAACTCTAAGCGGTGGATCACTCGGCTCATGGGTCGATGAAGAACGCAGCAAACTGTGCGTCATCGTGTGAACTGCAGGACACATGAACATCGACATTTTGAACGCATATCGCAGTCCATGCTGTTATGTACTTTAATTAATTTTATAGTGCTGCTTGGACTACATATGGTTGAGGGTTGTAAGACTATGCTAATTAAGTTGTTTATAAATTTTTTATAAGCATATGGTATATTATTGGATTAAATAATGATTTTATTCATAATATTAAAAAAGAAATGAAAAACATTATCTCACATTTGAATGTGAAAAACGAAGAGAAATATTTTCTTTTTCAATCAAATAATACTGAGAAATGTCTAGCATAAAAAATTGAAATATTTTTCATCTAGAATTGTCTCTTATTAATGATTCGGAAAAAGAAAAATCTTGGTTTTGTTATTATTCTTCGTTGGTTCGTTAAATGGATAAAAATGACTTTGCTTACAAGAACTATTGGAACTATTTATAACGAATTTAATTGATTGTTTTATCATTTATATATAAAGAATTTATGGCAAAATATAGTTATATATACAACCTCAACTCATATGGGACTACCCCTGAATTTAAGCATATTAATTAGGGGAGGAAAAGAAACTAACAAGGATTTTCTTAGTAGCGGCGAGCGAAAAGAAAACAGTTCAGCACTAAGTCACTTTGTCTATATGGCAAATGTGAGATGCAGTGTATGGAGCGTCAATATTCTAGTATGAGAAATTAATGATTTAAGTCCTTCTTAAATGAGGCCATTTACCCATAGAGGGTGCCAGGCCCGTATAACGTTAATGATTGCTAGATGATGTTTCCAAAGAGTCGTGTTGCTTGATAGTGCAGCACTAAGTGGGTGGTAAACTCCATCTAAAACTAAATATAACCATGAGACCGATAGTAAACAAGTACCGTGAGGGAAAGTTGAAAAGAACTCTGAATAGAGAGTTAAACAGTACGTGAAACTGCTTAGAGGTTAAGCCCGATGAACCTGAATATCCGTTATGGAAAATTCATCATTAAAATTGTAATATTTAAATAATATTATTAAGAATAATGTGCATTTTTTCCATATAAGGACATTGTAATCTATTAGCATATCCCAAATTTATCATAAAATATAACTTATAGTTTATTCCAATTAAATTGCTTGCATTTTAACACAGAATAAATGTTATTAATTTGATAAAGTGCTGATAGATTTATATTATTACAGAGCGTTAATTTTTCGGAATTATATAATGGCATAATTATCATTGATTTTTGTGTTTATTATATGCTCTTGTATGATTAACAATGCGAAAGATTCAGGATACCTTCGGGACCCGTCTTGAAACACGGACCAAGGAGTCTAACATATGTGCAAGTTATTGGGATGTAAACCTAATAGCGTAATTAACTTGACTAATAATGGGATTAGTTTTTTAGCTATTTATAGCTAATTAACACAATCCCGGGGCGTTCTATATAGTTATGTATAATGTATATTTATATTATTTATGCCTCTAACTGGAACGTACCTTGAGCATATATGCTGTGACCCGAAAGATGGTGAACTATACTTGATCAGGTTGAAGTCAGGGGAAACCCTGATGGAAGACCGAAACAGTTCTGACGTGCAAATCGATTGTCAGAATTGAGTATAGGGGCGAAAGACCAATCGAACCATCTAGTAGCTGGTTCCTTCCGAAGTTTCCCTCAGGATAGCTGGTGCATTTTAATATTATATAAAATAATCTTATCTGGTAAAGCGAATGATTAGAGGCCTTAGGGTCGAAACGATCTTAACCTATTCTCAAACTTTAAATGGGTAAGAACCTTAACTTTCTTGATATGAAGTTCAAGGTTATGATATAATGTGCCCAGTGGGCCACTTTTGGTAAGCAGAACTGGCGCTGTGGGATGAACCAAACGTAATGTTACGGTGCCCAAATTAACAACTCATGCAGATACCATGAAAGGCGTTGGTTGCTTAAAACAGCAGGACGGTGATCATGGAAGTCGAAATCCGCTAAGGAGTGTGTAACAACTCACCTGCCGAAGCAACTAGCCCTTAAAATGGATGGCGCTTAAGTTGTATACCTATACATTACCGCTAAAGTAGATGATTTATATTACTTGTGATATAAATTTTGAAACTTTAGTGAGTAGGAAGGTACAATGGTATGCGTAGAAGTGTTTGGCGTAAGCCTGCATGGAGCTGCCATTGGTACAGATCTTGGTGGTAGTAGCAAATAATCGAATGAGACCTTGGAGGACTGAAGTGGAGAAGGGTTTCGTGTGAACAGTGGTTGATCACGAGTTAGTCGGTCCTAAGTTCAAGGCGAAAGCCGAAAATTTTCAAGTAAAACAAAAATGCCTAACTATATAAACAAAGCGAATATAATACACTTGAATAATTTTGAACGAAAGGGAATACGGTTCCAATTCCGTAACCTGTTGAGTATCCGTTTGTTATTAAATATGGGCCTCGTGCTCATCCTGGCAACAGGAACGACCATAAAGAAGCCGTCGAGAGATATCGGAAGAGTTTTCTTTTCTGTTTTATAGCCGTACTACCATGGAAGTCTTTCGCAGAGAGATATGGTAGATGGGCTAGAAGAGCATGACATATACTGTTGTGTCGATATTTTCTCCTCGGACCTTGAAAATTTATGGTGGGGACACGCAAACTTCTCAACAGGCCGTACCAATATCCGCAGCTGGTCTCCAAGGTGAAGAGTCTCTAGTCGATAGAATAATGTAGGTAAGGGAAGTCGGCAAATTAGATCCGTAACTTCGGGATAAGGATTGGCTCTGAAGATTGAGATAGTCGGGCTTGATTGGGAAACAATAACATGGTTTATGTGCTCGTTCTGGGTAAATAGAGTTCTAGCATTTATGTTAGTTACTTGTTCCCCGGATAGTTTAGTTACGTAGCCAATTGTGGAACTTTCTTGCTAAAATTTTTAAGAATACTATTTGGGTTAAACCAATTAGTTCTTATCAATTATAACGATTATCAATTAACAATCAATTCAGAACTGGCACGGACTTGGGGAATCCGACTGTCTAATTAAAACAAAGCATTGTGATGGCCCTAGCGGGTGTTGACACAATGTGATTTCTGCCCAGTGCTCTGAATGTCAAAGTGAAGAAATTCAAGTAAGCGCGGGTCAACGGCGGGAGTAACTATGACTCTCTTAAGGTAGCCAAATGCCTCGTCATCTAATTAGTGACGCGCATGAATGGATTAACGACGGACGTGTTTCGTTGCGCTCGTGTACAGATTGCGAAGAACTTGGTTTTCCGTGTTTGGAAAGTAATAAAATCGGTGAATTAGTGCTCCGCGAAAGTCGTGTGCTAATTTTCGTGTGTTATAAACAAGCGGTTTGGAAGTAATAACAATTAATTGTTGGGAATTTTCCACTAGCACGTGCTGAAGGCGAACTTACGAGTAAGTTTTTCGAGTAAGCTTTTGATCAGCTGTCACAAAGCTATTGTGGGAGTCACTGCTAAGTTTGTGTCTAGGGAGAGTTTTAGTGCTACCAGACTCTACCGATAGGTGGAGCTCGAGTTCCAGAGCAACTACCTTTGTCAGCGAGTAAACGAGCATACGGTTGCTGGCGTCGACGGTAGGTGGAGCCACCATCGTATTTATGCCGATGGAGAGCGACAGCAGCGCGAGTGCCTTGAGCGGAAGTAGTGCCTCGATGAAGTCCAGACGAGGCAGGCGCAGAAGCCATCTGGCATCTAAGAGCTCGGCGCCAACGCAGGCGAAATTGGTTGCCCTGGCATCGAATGGAGTGCCAGAACCCGTGGTACTGGAGGAGCCGTTTCGTCGCTGGAGGACGCCCGGGCGGCTACGGAGAACGCTGCCATTGATGCTGCCCCCCCCCACGCTGCTGCCACCGCTGCTGATCCTACTGCTGCCCTGCTGCCGACCACACTGCGCCTCCGCCGTTTTCACTGCTGCTAAAATTGTTGCACCACTGCCACTGCCGCCACCGCTGCCGCCCGTGCTGGGCAAGCAGCCATGATGGCAGAGCTGTCGGCCACACAGCGCATGGGAGAAGCAGCTCCGCAGACTAGGAAAGGGACACGGAAGAGCTCTCATATGCTATCAGCCGCTACGATGAGCTGGTGTGGCGCTATGCTCCGGTGCGGAGAGCTGGAGACGCGGCTTGCTATGCCGCCACCGCCGCCGCCGTCGGTTGAATCTGTTGAAAAATACGGCCGCCAATGCTCCCAGATGCAGCAGGTGCACCCATCGCGGCCCCGCGGACTACCAAGGTCCGCGAGACGTGGTCAGCGGTGGTGAAGGCGACGACCCTGCGCTATCGGGGAAAGACATAGCGGAAAAGGTGCGAACGATGGGTTGCACCCTCTCTCGGAGTCAGAGTACACGAGGTCCGTGAGCTCCGTCGAGGTGGTGGTGCGATCATTCGCACTCCTTCGGTGGGAGAGCTGGCAGAAGGTGGTCGCTTCAAAAAGATTCGCCGAGGTTGGCCTAAATGTGGCACGGAATGCGGCCGAGAAGCCGAAGGTCGTTATATGACGTCGACACAGCTATCGCCCTGAGGAGTATGAAGAGCTCCACGAAAACAACTTCGACAGCGAAATGAATCTGGCCCAGTTTAAGAAGTCAGTGCACCTGGTGACCAAGGCTGGTCGTAGCTGACGGCGCCACAGTAAATGGACGCTGGAGGTTGACGACCGGGCGATGGCGAAGCTTGATGTAGGTCGTGTCTACATCAAGTGGTTCTCATTCCGATGCCGGTCACAGGTCCGCACATACGCCTGCCACAGATGTGTGGGTTCGACCACAAGGTCAGCGAATGCCGGCAGAAGGATAGTGTCTGTCGCCAGTGCGGCAACAAGGCCACACTGCGGCAAAGTGCCAAAACCCGGTGGACTGCCGGAACTGCCGCCACAGAGGGCAACCCTCGGGCATTACATGCTCTCGAGCGTTTGCCCGATATACGGGGCGTTGCTGGCGAGGGTGCAAGCTAGACACTAATGTTTAGCTTCATCCAAGCGAACTGTGGCCGAGGCCGAGCTGCGACCATCGAGCTCGGAGTCCGACTCAGGAGATCGGAGTCTATGTTCGCGCTGGTGCAGGAGCCGTATCTCGGCGGGACGGAATGGATGTGTGCCTGAAGGAATGAGAATTTTCATCGATCGGCGAGGAAGGCAGCCATCCTAGTGGATCACCAGGAAGCCATCTGTATGCCAGTGGAGACCCTCACCACAGATTATGGCGTATGTCTGGTCGTGAGAAGGAGTTTTGGCTCAATCTTCCTTTGCGCCGCATACTGCCAGTATGATGCACCTCTGGACCGTACATCCCGGCATGGATGCGGTCCTGCTGCAGCCAGCAGAACCCCCGCAATCCTGGCCTCGCGCGAATGCAGTGTCCCCCAGTGGCTTAGCAAACTCTCTCGTCATGCAGGGCAAGCTAACTACAGACGGTGAGCTGCTGTCAGAGTGGATGCTGGAGGCAAGAGTCGCCGCCCTAAACCAGTCAACAGAGGTGTACACGTTCGAAATTACAGAGCTACAAGAGCTACAAGCGATATCGACGTGACAATCGTCAATGAGGCAGCATCTATGTGGGCCACATATGAGTGTACGAGTGGGAATTGAGTGACCACAACATCATTACTGTTGTGGCCGAACCAACTACCGCGCGCGCAGTTGAGAGCATAGCTCCTGTGCCGTCCTGGAACTTCTCCAATGCACGTTGGCGATTGTTCAAGGAGGAAATGGTGAGTAGAGCAGCCGAACTTCCGGAAAACTTCTCAGAGTCGCCGTTGGACCAGCAAGTTTCGACCCTGCGCAGTATAGTACATAATGTATGTGATATTGC
>NW_022611175.1:0-35894 GCF_004382195.2 Drosophila sechellia
AACTAGCACCGTAACTCAACGTCGAACACGAAGGCTCCTACCCGCGATAATGGGTATCCAACCACAGCACACGATACTCCCACCAGGGGGCCTACCTCAATGTGCTGTCTTGGAGCAGCACAACCCGTGGTAACCGAAGAGAGGCTCGGTGGGCCTCCCCTTTTGCTCCGCAAGCATGTTAGAGGAACCAGTCGCTATATTAGTCGCTCTTACGACAAGCAATGCGGCTGTGGAAGTATTCTCGCCGCTAACCACACGCGAAGTTTTGGGCTAAATACCCCTCCTCCTACGGAACACCTCGTCCGCAACGCTGCCAGCCGATTGATCCTCTGCCTGATCTTCCAGGATTCTATGAAGTCCAGTTTTCGCCAAGCGCTGCACCCAAGTCCATCGAGGTTTCGCAAATCTGCAATAGAGACAAGCGCACAATATGTGCATCCAGTCCTCATATGGATCACCACAAGCGCAAGCAGTGGTATCGCTGAGGGTCTCCCTTGCAAAAATGCGTAAACGACCCGTGACCTGTCAGCAGGAAAGACGTCCTCATCAGAATCCAAAGCTTGGATCTCGATAGGCGAGAGTACGTATGGATGAACTTGTGCGTCACCCGTCCTGGTTCGCTGTCGTCATCCCACTGTTTTGCAATTCTGCAGCAAGCACTCCTCTAGGCGATCTTCCTCTGCTTCCAGCTTAGACACGTAGGTCCTCGCCGTATAGCCAGTCGTTCTCCTCCACGGTATCCACGCTTCAGCTTGATTTGACCGCTAAAAACTTACAGCAAGCATCAAGCGGGGGAAGCTCCGCCAAGTACCTGCAGTGCCACTGTGGACATGCTTCGTGCATACCGAAAGGCATCCAACAGGATAGCCTCTGGCAGGAGGGCTAGTCGTCCCGGCGGCTACCTGTTCGGCGGTGTCATACCATACCGGGCACCAAACAGCCACAAAAGGTGCCATGAGTCCGCATATATGGTCCGCTGGCTCGAGGACTGAAGCCCCAGTCGGCTCGAAGCACACGCGCCAATGCTCCAACGACTCCGGTCATCCGCTGGCGAAGCGAAGCTATGTGCGTGAGGAATTTCATTCCTTCACTGACCGTGATGCCACAGGTACGACAGCTACGCACATACGGAAGGTTCGTCCAGCAAACCTCACCGTAGGCGCACGTCTCAAGGCACCTTTCAGCAGCATTATTACCGTCTTGCTGGTCGAGACGTAACGCCAACTTCCGCTCCCCACGCTCTACGATGGACATCAGCTCTGCACCTTTTCCTCTAGCTCAGCTCGGGAATTTCCCTCGACGAGAAGCAGCAAGTCATCCGCGTATGCACTCAGCTGGCAATACGGCTGGAGACGCTGAAGCAGTACATCCATCAGTATGTCCCAGATAAATGGGCCACTGATTGACCCCTGCGGCAGCCTCAGTTACCGGTACATCCACAGTACCGGAACTGCTTCGGATCACTGCTCTTCGGCCGGAGAAAAAGTCTGCCACAAGCCCATCTCCCGGCATCCCAAGTCGGCTAGTCGGCGGAGTGCAGCACTCCATTCGACGTTGTCGAATGCTCCTTTGAAGTCCACGAATGTGCCGAGCACGTATGCGCCGGGCTGGCACAAACATGCTCTTCACGTGCCT
The DNA here is from genome assembly GCF_004382195.2 of Drosophila sechellia. Taxonomy (NCBI): domain Eukaryota; kingdom Metazoa; phylum Arthropoda; class Insecta; order Diptera; family Drosophilidae; genus Drosophila; species Drosophila sechellia. The sequence goes on from NW_022611175.1 coordinate 1,636, forward strand.
CCAAGCATCCTCCACACATCGTCCTTGGCGAAATCCAAATTGCCATCTGCAGCCTTCCGGAAGAACTTCTCTCACACGATTCACCATGATGGCCTCGAGCACCTTACCAAAGACTGTAGCAAGCATATTCCTCTATATGAGGAGGCTCACATTTGTCCTTATCTGGCCCTTTGAGCAGCGAGACAACTCGTGGGCACTTCCACTCAGCGGGAAAGTATCCTAATCGTGCATCGGGAAAACAACGATGCAAGGTGCTCGGGTATGGCGCGCCAGACTGCCTTGCAGATAGTGCCATTAATGCCGTCCAAGCCGGGAGAGCGCCTGCTCTTCAACCGGCAACACATGCATCAACCTCGAATACTTCGGGCCGGTGGGACTTCCTCCGCGATGGCAGGTGCTTCGGACTCCGCAACTGGGAAGAAATTGCGGAGGAGCACTCGTGCACAGTCACCCCAATCGGTGATCATCTCGCCATTCACGCGGAGGCCCCAATCTCCGTGCACTTCCTGCGGCCTCGGCAAATCTTATAGACGCGCCCCCATGGTCGCGTCGCATGATCTCCCACGAAGCGTTTCCACTCATCCATTTTCGCCCTCCAAATGAGCTTCTTGTAGTTGCTGAGGCCCGCCTCAGGTCGACCAATACACGCTCTATTGCGGCACATCATCATGACGCCTTCCATTTGAAGTAGGCGACGAAGTCTCCGACTTCGCGCCTTGCATCACAGAGGTCGGCAGTCCACCAACGTGCTCTCCTCTGGGCAATCGATGGACTTTCTTCCCAGCGCAATATCACATACATTATGTACTATACTGCGCAGGTCGAAACTTGCTGGTCCAACGGCGACTCTGAGAAGTTTTCCGGAAGTTCGGCTGCTCTACTCACCATTTCCTCCTGAACAATCGCCAACGTGCATTGGAGAAGTTCCAGGACGGCACAGGAGCTATGCTCTCAACTCGCGCGCGGTAGTTGGTTCGGCCACAACAGTAATGATGTTGTGGTCACTCAATTCCCACTCGTCCACTCTCCACTCATATGTGGCCCACATAGATGCTGCCTCATTGACGATTGTCACGTCGATATCGCTTGTAGCTCTGTAATTATCGAACGTGTACACCTCTGTTGACTGGTTTAGGGCGGCGACTCTTGCCTCCAGCATCCACTCTGACAGCAGCTCACCCCGTCTGTAGTTAGCTTGCCCCTCGGCATGACGAGAGAGTTTGCTAAGCCACATGGGGACACTGCATTCGCGTCGAGGCCCAGGATTGCGGGGGTTCTGCTGGCCTGCAGCAGGACCGCATCCATGTACCGGATGTACGGTTCCAGAGGTGCATCATACTGGCAGTATGCGGCGCAAAGGAAGATTGAGCCAAAACTCCCTTTCACGACCAGACATACGCCATAATCTGGTAGGGTCTCCACTGGCATACAGAGGCTTCCTGGTGATCCACTAGGATGGCTGCCTTCCCTCGCCGATCGATGAAAATTCTCATTCCTTCAGGCAGCACATCCATTCCGTCCCCGCCGAGATACGGCTCCTGCACCAGCGCGAACATAGACTCCGATCTCCTGAGTCGGACTCCGAGCTCGATGGTCGCAGCTCGCCTCGGCCACAGTTCGCTTGGATGAAGCTAAACATTAGTGTCTAGCTTGCACCCTCGCCAGCAACGCCCCGTATATCGGCAAACCTCAAGCATGTAATGCCCCGAGGTTCCCTCTGTGCGCAGTCCGCAGTCCACCGTTTGCACTTTCCGCAGTGCCTTGTGCCCCACTGCGACAACACTATCCTCCCGCATTCGCTACCTTGTCGAAACCCACACATCTTCAGCTATGTCACCTTGACCGCATCGAATGAAACCACTATGTAGACACGACCTACATCAAGCTTCCCATCGCCCGTCGTCAACCTCCAGCGTCACATTACTTGCCCGTCACTACCGACCACGCCTTGTCACCAGTGCACTACTTCTAAACTGGCCAGATTCATTTCCGTCGAAGTTGTTTCTGAGCTCCTTCATAAACTCCTCAGGCCATAGCTTGTCGACTCATATACGACGACCCGCTTCTCGCCCATTCCGTCCACATTAGCCAACCTCGGCGAATCTTTTAACGACCACCTTCTGCAGCTCCCCACCGAAGGATGCGAATGATCCACCACCACCTCACGACTCACGACCTCTACTCTACTCCGAGAGAGGTGCAACCATCTTCCACCTTTCCGCTAGTCTTTCCCCATAGCCAGGTCGTCGCACTTCACCACCGCTGACCACGTCTCGCGACCTTGTATCCGCGGCAGAGGTGCAACCTGCTGCATCTGACATTGCGCCGTATTTTCAACAATTCAACGACGCCCGGCCTCGCAAGCAACCGCTCTCCACTCTCCGCACCGGAGCATTAGCGCCAACACCAGCTCATCGTACGCTGATAGCATATGAAGCTCTTCCTGTCCACTTCTCCTAGTCTGCGGAAGCTGCTTCTCACCATGCGCTGTGTGGCCGACAGCTCTGCCATCATGGCTGCTTGCCCAGCACGGGCGGCAGCGGTGGCGGCAGTGGCAGGGGTGGCAACAATTTTAGCAGCAGTGAAAACGGCGGAGCAGCAGTGGGTCGGCAGCAGCAGGGCAGCAGTAGGATCAGCGCAGCGGTGGCAGCAGCTGGGGCGGGCAGCATCAATGGCAGCGTTCTCCGTAGCCGCCCGGGCGTCCTCCAGCGACGAAAACGGCTCCTCCAGTACCCCAACGGGTTCTGGCACTCCATTCGATGCCAGGGCAACCAATTCGCCTGCGTTGGCGCCGAGCTCTTAGATGCCAGATGGCTTCTGCGCCTGCCTCGTCTGGACTTCATCGAGGCACTACTTCCGCTCAAGGCACTCGCGCTGCTGTCGCTCTCCATCGGCATAAATACGATGGTGGCCACCTACCGTCGACGCCAGCAACCGTATGCTCGTTTACTCGCTGACAAAAGGTAGTTGCTCTGGAACTCGAGCTCCACCTATCGGTAGAGTCTGGTAGCACTAAAACTCTCCCTAGACACAAACCTTAGCAGTGACTCCCACCAATAAGCTTTGTGACAGCTGATCAAAAAGCTTACTCGAAAAACTTACTCGTAAGTTCGCCTTCAGCACGTGCTAAGTGGAAAATTCCCAACAATTAATTGTTAATTACTTCCAAACCGCTTGTTTATAACACACGAAAATTAGCACACGACTTTCGCGGAGCACTAATTCACCGATTTTATTACTTTCCAAACACGGAAAACCAAGTTCTTCGCAATCTGTACACGAGCGCAACGAAAACACGTCCGTCGTTAATCCATTCATGCGCGTACGATAGGACAGTAGAATCTCGTTAATCCATTCATGCGCGTCACTAATAGATGACGAGGCATTTGGCTACCTTAAGAGAGTCATAGTTACTCCCGCCGTTGACCCGCGCTTACTTGAATTTCTTCACTTTGACATTCAGAGCACTGGGCAGAAATCACATGTTGTCAACACCCGCTAGGGCCATCACAATGCTTTGTTTTAATTAGACAGTCGGATTCCCCAAGTCCGTGCCAGTTCTGAATTGATTGTTAATTGATAATCGTTATAATTGATAAGAACTAATTGTTTAACCCAAATAGTATTCTTAAAAATTTTAGCAAGAAAGTTCCACAATTGGCTACGTAACTAAACTATCGGGGAACAAGTAACTAACATAAATGCTAGAAACTCTATTTACCCAGAACGAGCACATAAACCATGTTATTGTTTCCCAATCAAGCCCGACTATCTCAATCTTCAGAGCCAATCCTTATCCCGAAGTTACGGATCTACTTTGCCGACTTCCCTTACCTACATTATTCTATCGACTAGAGACTCTTCACCTTGGAGACCAGCTGCGGATATTGTACGGCCTGTTGAGAAGTTTGCGTGTCCCCACCATAAATTTTCAAGGTCCGAGGAGAAAATATCGACACAACAGTATATGTCATGCTCTTCTAGCCCATCTACCATATCTCTCTGCGAAAGACTTCCATGGTAGTACGGCTATAAAACAGAAAAGAAAACTCTTCCGATATTCTCTCGACGGCTTCTTTATGGTCTTCCTGTTGCCAGGATGAGCACGAGGCCCATATTTAATAACAAACGGATACTCAACAGGTTACGGAATTGGAACCGTATTCCCTTTCGTTCAAAATTATTCAAGTGTATTATATTCGCTTTGTTTATATAGTTAGGCATTTTTGTTTTACTTGAAAATTTTCGGCTTTCGCCTTGAACTTAGGACCGACTAACTCGTGATCAACCACTGTTCACACGAAACCCTTCTCCACTTCAGTCCTCCAAGGTCTCATTCGATTATTTGCTACTACCACCAAGATCTGTACCAATGGCAGCTCCATGCAGGCTTACGCCAAACACTTCTACGCATACCATTGTACCTTCCTACTCACTAAAGTTTCAAAATTTATATCACAAGTAATATAAATCATCTACTTTAGCGGTAATGTATAGGTATACAACTTAAGCGCCATCCATTTTAAGGGCTAGTTGCTTCGGCAGGTGAGTTGTTACACACTCCTTAGCGGATTTCGACTTCCATGATCACCGTCCTGCTGTTTTAAGCAACCAACGCCTTTCATGGTATCTGCATGAGTTGTTAATTTGGGCACCGTAACATTACGTTTGGTTCATCCCACAGCGCCAGTTCTTGCTTACCAAAAGTGGCCCACTGGGCACATTATATCATAACCTTGAACTTCATATCAAGAAAGTTAAGGTTCTTACCCATTTAAAGTTTGAGAATAGGTTAAGATCGTTTCGACCCTAAGGCCTCTAATCATTCGCTTTACCAGATAAGATTATTTTATATAATATTAAAATGCACCAGCTATCCGAGGGAAACTTCGGAAGGAACCAGCTACTAGATGTTCGATTGGTCTTTCGCCCCTATACTCAATTCTGACAATCGATTTGCACGTCAGAACTGTTTCGGTCTTCCATCAGGGTTTCCCCTGACTTCAACCTGATCAAGTATAGTTCACCATCTTTCGGTCACAGCATATATGCTCAAGTACGTTCCAGTTAGAGGCATAAATAATATAAATATACATTATACATAACTATATAGAACGCCCCGGATTGTGTTAATTAGCTATAAATAGCTAAAAAAACTAATCCCATTATTAGTCAAGTTAATTACGCTATTAGGTTTACATCCCAATAACTTGCACATATGTTAGACTCCTTGGTCCGTGTTTCAAGACGGGTCCCGAAGTATCCTGAATCTTTCGCATTGTTAATCATACAAGAGCATATAATAAACACAAAAATCAATGATAATTATGCCATTATATAATTCCGAAAAATTAACGCTCTGTAATAATATAAATCTATCAGCACTTTATCAAATTAATAACATTTATTCTGTGTTAAAATGCAAGCAATTTAATTGGAATAAACTATAAGTTATTTTATGATAAATTTGGGATATGCTAATAGATTACAATGTCCTTATATGGAAAAAATGCACATTATTCTTAATAATATTATTTAAATATTACAATTTTAATGATGAATTTTCCATAACGGATATTCAGGTTCATCGGGCTTAACCTCTAAGCAGTTTCACGTACTGTTTAACTCTCTATTCAGAGTTCTTTTCAACTTTCCCTCACGGTACTTGTTTACTATCGGTCTCATGGTTATATTTAGTTTTAGATGGAGTTTACCACCCACTTAGTGCTGCACTATCAAGCAACACGACTCTTTGGAAACATCATCTAGCAATCATTAACTTATACGGCCTGGCACCCTCTATGGGTAAATGGCCTCATTTAAGAAGGACTTAAATCATTAATTTCTCATACTAGAATATTGACGCTCCATACACTGCATCTCACATTTGCCATATAGACAAAGTGACTTAGTGCTGAACTGTTTTCTTTTCGCTCGCCGCTACTAAGAAAATCCTTGTTAGTTTCTTTTCCTCCCCTAATTAATATGCTTAAATTCAGGGGTAGTCCCATATGAGTTGAGGTTGTATATATAACTATATTTTGCCATAAATTCTTTATATATAAATGATAAAACAATCAATTAAATTCGTTATAAATAGTTCCAATAGTTCTTGTAAGCAAAGTCATTTTTATCCATTTAACGAACCAACGAAGAATAATAACAAAACCAAGATTTTTCTTTTTCCGAATCATTAATAAGAGACAATTCTAGATAAAATATATTCAATTTTTTATGCTAGACATTTCTCAGTATTATTGATTGAAAAAGAAAATATTCTCTTCGTTTTTCACATTCAAATGTGAGATAATGTTTTTCATTTCTTTTTAATATTATGAATAAAATCATTATTTAATCCAATAATATACCATATGCTTATAAAAAATTTATAAACAACTATATATTCATGTCTTACAACCCTCAACCATATGTAGTCCAAGCAGCACTATAAAATTAATTAAAGTACATAACAGCATGGACTGCGATATGCGTTCAAAATGTCGATGTTCATGTGTCCTGCAGTTCACACGATGACGCACAGTTTGCTGCGTTCTTCATCGACCCATGAGCCGAGTGATCCACCGCTTAGAGTTTTATAATTCAATTTTATATAATGTCAATATTGTTTTTATTGAAAGAAATTAAAAATACACCATTTTACTGGCATATATCAATTCCTTCAATAAATTTATTTTTATACCTAAAATAAATGTTGCGAAATGTCTTAGTTTCATATAAGCATTATGTATCATAATAATCTGGTTATGGTTTGCTATTTTGGGTGACACATACTGCAAAATTTATATAAAACATTAACCTGATGGATGACAGGTACAAACATTGTATATTTTAGGTTGTTGCATTAGCCAACGTATGCTCATAACATAGATGAACAATACATATTCGCAACGCGTGTATATTATGGTCCATATACACACACACTTATTTTGATTACCACACATTCAAAATTATTTTATTTTAATTCGACTTCTACTTTCGAATTTAGTTTAGTTTCTTCGATTTCCATTTTCGAGAATTTTTTTTATAGAAACGCCGTTGTTGTAGTAAGTACTCGCCACAAATACGCACAGCAACATTAATAATGTTAAAGTCTTTTTATGAGGTTGCCAAGCCCCACATATAAAATAAAAGCCATCTTCATTTTATTTTGACTTTAACTTTTGATTCCGTGGAATCATTTTGTAATATTTTTATTTTGGTAAATTGTATTTATTTGTATTATAACAAATATTTATTAACGATAAGGATATTATACAATAATGATCCTTCCGCAGGTTCACCTACGGAAACCTTGTTACGACTTTTACTTCCTCTAAATAATCAAGTTCGGTCAACTTTTGCGAAACAACCGTAACACGCAAGGCGTCACAGTGATCACGTCCGGAGACCTCACTAAATAATTCAATCGGTAGTAGCGACGGGCGGTGTGTACAAAGGGCAGGGACGTAATCAATGCGAGTTAATGACTCACACTTACTGGAATTCCAAGTTCATGTGAACAGTTTCAGTTCACAATCCCAAGCATGAAAGTGGTTCAGCGGTTTACCCGGACCTCTCGGTCTAGGAAATACACGTTGATACTTTCATTGTAGCGCGCGTGCAGCCCAGACATCTAAGGGCATCACAGACCTGTTATTGCTCAATCTCATTATTGCTAGACGCAATTTGTCCATTTAAGAAGCTAGTGTCCTTATAATGGGACAAACCAACAGGTACGGCTCCACTTACATAAACACATTCAAACACAATAAACATTTTACTGCCACCATGAATGAAGGCTACATAAGCTTCAGCACCATAATCCTGAAGATATCTATTTAATATATTTGAGTCTCGTTCGTTATCGGAATTAACCAGACAAATCACCACGAACTAAGAACGGCCATGCACCACCACCCATAGATTCGAGAAAGAGCTATCAATCTGTCTTACACACTTATGTTCGGACCTGGTAAGTTTTCCCTGTTGAGTCAAATTAAGCCGCAGGCTCCACTCCTGGTGGTGCCCTTCCGTCAATTCCTTTAAGTTTCAGCTTTGCAACCATACTTCCCCCGGAGCCCAAAAGCTTTGGGTTTCCCGGGGAAGCGACTGAGAACCATAAAAGTAGCTACACCCAATTGCTAGCTGGCATCGTTTATGGTTAGAACTAGGGCGGTATCTGATCGCCTTCGAACCTCTAACTTTCGTTCTTGATTAATGAAAACATCTTTGGCAAATGCTTTCGCTTAAGTTAGTCTTACGACGGTCCAAGAATTTCACCTCTCGCGTCGTAATACTAATCCCCCAAACTGCTTCTATTAATCATTACCTCTTGATCTGAAAACCAATGAAAGCAGAACAGAGGTCTTATTTCATTACCATGCACAGAATATTCAGGCATTTGAAGCCTGCTTTAAGCACTCTAATTTGTTCAAAGTAATAGTACCGGCCCACAATAACACTCGTTTAAGAGCACTAGTGCAGGTTTTTAAATAGGAGGAACATATGAAAAAATACAAGTATTTAATCACATATAAGAACTCCACCGGTAATACGCTTACATACATAAAGGTATAGTACTAACCACAATTGTAAGTTGTACTACCCGTATGAAGCACAAGTTCAACTACGAACGTTTTAACCGCAACAACTTTAATATACGCTATTGGAGCTGGAATTACCGCGGCTGCTGGCACCAGACTTGCCCTCCAATTGGTCCTTGTTAAAGGATTTAAAGTGTACTCATTCCAATTACAGGGCCTCGGATATGAGTCCTGTATTGTTATTTTTCGTCACTACCTCCCCGAGCTGGGATGGGTAATTTACGCGCCTGCTGCTCCTTAGATGTGGTGCCGTTTCTCAGGCTCCCTCTCCGGAATCGACCCTGATTCCCCGTTACCCGTTGCAACCATGGTAGTCCTAGATACTACCATCAAAAGTTGATAGGGCAGACATTTGAAAGATCTGTCGTCGGTACAAGACCATACGATCTGCATGTTATCTAGAGTTCAACCAATATAACGATCTTCGATCGCTTGTTTTAGCCTAATAAAAGCACATGTCCCATAAGTTCATGTTTTAATTGCATTATTAGCTCTAGAATTACCACATTATCCAATTAACTTTAACGATCTAAGAACCATAACTGATATAATAGCCTTTTGCGGTTCACTTTTAATTCGTTGTACTTAGACATGCATGCTTAATCTTTGAGACAAGCATATAACTACTGGCAGGATCAACCAGAATAATGTTTTCCTTCATATCCATTCATATTTTTGAATCGAAATAAGCAATAATAGATATATAGATTTTTCACTTTATATAATTCCATGATTTTTATTATATTAATAAAATTCAATATTCGCCTTTGGGTTAAAATTTTAAATATATAAATAAATAAAAAATCTATTCGATTACGGCCATTTTATATAGCATTCGTAATCCATATTTCATTTTTAATTTATACTGTTTTACCAATATAACAAATTCATATAATTATTGTAATATATATTTTCTATAATTTATCTTGTATATATACATATTTCATTATAAAATATCATTTTATTCCAACATACATAATTATTGTATCCACACATGTACAATTTTTGTTTAACCAATATAAATATTAAGTTAAATCATTTGCATTTGAGATAAATTTAAAATTATCTCTTTCATATATCTCTCTGTAATATAACATAAAACCAACGCATATATAATATTTCCACATTTAATATATAATTTTATATTTCTTTCATAAGAATCCATATTTGTATTATACCGTAACGATATAATAATCCAACTATACGCAGTTATAAATTAATATTTGCCTGCCTCCAAAAATAACGATAATATATGGAAACGATTTGTTATTCTATATAAATAGAAACTGACTTTTGTTCAACGATATTATCTAAAAAGCGTATATTCCTATTATCCGCGAGCCAAGTCCCGTTTCTATAGAACTGAGAAACAAATTTGTACGGATAATAATATACTTATTTATGTAACCAATATAAACATAATCCGAAATAAATATTCGAATAATGCGGAGTCGCAACCACTGCCTACCTATAGTAGTTTTTGAACCCGCTGTCCTCAAAGCGGTATTTTCAATTCCGTTTGCCACCCAACATACGGTCTATTCTCTTATATATTAAGAGATTATAGGAACATTTCATTTTTTTCCATTATTCATATATAATATGATTATTTTTTTTTATACATATAATAAATATTAATTTTTATATGTTTATTATTTAATTACTCATATAATGCCAAATTCATATGAATACATAAGTTTTGAACAATATGAGAGGTCGCAACCACTGCCTACCTATAGTAGTTTTAACCCTCTGTCGTAATTCCGGTCGTTTACACTACTATACCCTCTCACTATAATGGCTTTTCTCTATAATAATAAGAGAATATGGAATATCTCAGCATTTTTCCCATATACATATAATAATTAACCATTTTCATATGTATATTATTTAATTAATCATATAATGCCAAAATCATATGAATACATAAGTTTGAACAATATGAAGGTCGGCAACCACTGCCTACCTATAGTAGTTTTTGAACCCTCTGTCGTAATTCCGGTCGTTTACACTACTATACCCTCTCACTATAATGGATTTCTCTATAATACTAAGAGAATGTGGGAATATTTCAGCATTTTTCCCTTATACATATAATAATTAATCATTTTCATATGTATATTATTTAATTTACTCATACAATTGCCAAAATCATATGAATACATAATTTGAACAATATGAGAGTCGGCAACCACTGCCTACCTATAGTATTTTGAACCCTCTGTCGTAATTCCGGTCGTTTACACTACTATACCCTCTCACTTAAATGGCTTTTCTCTATAATACTAAGAGAATATGGGAATATCTCAGCATTTTTCCCATATACATATAATAATTAACCATTTTCATATGTATATTATTTAATTTAATCATATAATGCCAAAATCATATGAATACATAAGTTTTGAACAATATGAGAGGTCGGCAACCACTGCCTACCTATAGTAGTTTTTGAACCCTCTGTCGTAATTCCGGTCGTTTACACTACTATACCCTCTCACTATAATGGATTTCTCTATAATACTAAGAGAATGTGGAATATTTCAGCATTTTTCCCTTATACATATAATAATTAATCATTTTCATATGTATATTATTAATTTACTCATACAATTGCCAAAATCATATGAATACATAAGTTTTGAACAATATGAAGGTCGGCAACCACTGCCTACCTATAGTAGTTTTGAACCCTCTGTCGTAATTCCGTGGTTTACATACTATACCCTCTCACTTAAATGGCTTTCTCTATAATACTAAGAGAATATGGAATATCTCTGCATTTTTCCCATATACATATAATAATTAATCATTTTCGTATGTATATTATTTAATTACTCATACAATGCCAAAATCATATGAATACATAAGTTTGAACAATATGAGATCCAACCACTGCCTACCTATAGTATTTGAACCCTCTGTCTAATCCGTCGTTACACTACTATACCCTCCACTTAAATGGCTTTCTCTATAATACTAAAAATATGGAATATCTCTGCATTTTTCCATATACATAAATAATAACCATTTCATATGTATATTATTAATTTAATCATATAATTGCCAAATCATATAATACATAATTGAACAAATGAGAGTCGGCAACCACTGCCTACCTATATAGTTTGAACCCTCTGTCGTAATTCCGGTCGTACACTACTATACCCTCTCACTAAATGGATTCTCTATAATACTAAGAATGGAATATTCAGCATTTTTTCCCTTACATATAATTAATCATTTCATATGTATATTATTAATTAACTCATATAATTGCCAAACATATAATACTAATTTTGAACAATATGAGGGTCGGCAACCACTGCCTACCTATAGTTTTTAACCCTCTGTCGTAATTCCGGTCGTTACATACTATACCTCTCACTAATGATTTCTCTATAATACTAAGAGAATGGAATATTCAGCATTTTTCCCTTATACATATAATAATTAATCATTTCATATGTATATTATTTAATTTACTCATACAATTGCCAAAATCATATGAATACATAAGTTTTGAACAATATGAGAGTCGGCAACCACTGCCTACCTATATAGTTTTTAACCCTCGTCGTAATTCCGGTCGTTTACACTACTATACCCTCTCACTTAAATGCTTTCTCTATAATACTAAGAGAATATGGAATATCTTAGCATTTTTCCCATAACATATAATAATTAACCATTTCATATGTATATTTTTAATTTACTCATATAATTGCCAAAATCATATAAATACATAAGTTGAACAATATCAGAGGTCGGCAACGGTCTTCCTCTATAATACTAAATAATATGGAATATTCATCATTTTTTCCCTATACATATAATAATTAATCATTTCATATGTATATTATTTAATTTACTCGTATAATTGTCAAAATCCTATGAACACATAAGAGAATACAATATGAGAGTCGCCAACCATAATATATAGTTGATACGAGGTTGGCAACTTACACAATCCATTAAATCTTATATTAATTATATGAAAGAAATATCATATGCGTCACTAAATTGATGACAGTGTTGCAACTTATACAATCTTTAAATCTTTATATCAAAAATATAATAGGACAATATCAATGCGTCACTAAATGATACGAGTGTTTGCAACTTGACACAATCATTAGAGCTTATATTAATTATATGATAGGACAATACATATCTCACTAAATTGATGACAGTTTGGCAACTTATACAATTCTTAAAGTCTTTATATCAAAAATTATATAATAAGGACAATATCATATCGTCACTAAATTGAATACAGGTGTTTGGCAACTGACACAATCCATTAAAGTCTTTATATAATTATATATAGGGACAATATATATGCGTCACTAAATGATGAGAGGTTTGCAATTGATACAATTCTTAAGTCTATATATCAAAATTATATGATAGGACAATTCATATCGTCACTAATTATACAGGTTTGGCAACTTACACAATCATTAAAGTCTGTATATAATATATGATAGGACATATCATATGCGTCACTAAATTGATGACGAGGTTGGCAACTTGAACAATTCTTAAAGTCTTTATATCAAAAATTATATGATAAGGACAATATCATATGCGTCACTAAATTGATGACGAGGTGTTGGCAACTTGACACAATCCATTAAAGTCTTATATTAATTATATGATAGGACAATATCATATGCGTCACTAAATTGATGACGAGGTGTTTGGCAACTTGATACAATTCTTAAAGTCTTTATATCAAAAATTATATGATAAACAATATCATATGCGTCACTAAATGATGACGAGTGTTGGCAACTTGACACAATTCATAAAGTCTTATATTAATTATATGATAGGGACAATATCATATGCGTCACTAAATTGATGACGAGGTGTTTGGCAACTTGACACATCCATTAAAGTCTTATATAATTAATATAGGACAATATCATATGTCACTAAATGATGACGATGTTTGGCAACTTGATTCAATTCTTTAAAGTCTTTATATCAAAAATTATATGATAAGGACAATATCATATGGTCACTAAATGATGACGAGGTGTTTGCAACTTGACACAATTCATTAAAGTCTGTATATTAATTAATGATAGGACAATATCATATCGTCACTAAATTGATGACGAGGTTTGGCAACTTAGACATACAAATTCCTTAAAGTCTTTATTTATCAAAAATTATCATATTATGATAGGACAATATCATATGCGTCACTAAATTGATGACGAGGTGTTTGGCAACTTGACACCAATTCATTAAAGTCTTTATATTAATATATGATAGGACAATATCATATGCGTCACTAAATGATGACGAGGTGTTTGGCAACTTGACACAATCCATTAAAGTCTTATATATAATTATATGATAGGACAATATCATATGCGTCACTAAATTGATGACGAGGTGTTTTGGCTACAGGAAAAAATCATTTATTTATCGAATCATCAAGCAAAGGATAAGCTTCAGTGGATCGCAGTATGGCAGCTGCTCAACCACTTACAACACCTTGCCTGTTACCAAAAGTCGTTTACAATTGTTCTAGGCTTTGTCATTGTATTAAATAATGCTTTATATGTAACTAGCGCGGCATCAGGTGATCGAAGATCCTCCTAATTTACTATGTTACAAATTACATTGGCATCACATCCATTGTCGTTTATAAAATAAATTATAAACTTTAAATGTTTAGAAGCCATACAATGCAAATTGCCCCTTATTTATCATTGCAGTCCAGCACGGATACGACCTTAGAGGCGTTCAGGCATAATCCAACGACGTAGCGTCATACCACTGTTCGCTCGAACAAGTATTGTGCCATTGGTCCGTACCTGCGGTTCCTCTCGTACTACGCAGGAATGCTGTCGCAACAACGTTTGTCATTAGTAGGGTAAAACTAACCTGTCTCACGACGGTCTAAACCCAGCTCACGTTCCCTGCATGGTGTGAACAATCCAACGCTTGGTGAATTTTGCTTCACAATGATAGGAAGAGCCGACATCGAAGGATCAAAAAGCGACGTCGCTATGAACGCTTGGCCGCCACAAGCCAGTTATCCCTATGGTAACTTTTCTGACACCTCTTGTTAAAAACTCTTTAAACCAAAAGGATCGATAGGCCGAGCTTTTGCTGTCCCTGGTGTACTGAACACCGAGATCAAGTCAGCATTTGCCCTTTTGCTCTATGTGTGGTTTCTGTCCGCATGAGCTGGCCTTGGGACACCTCCGTTATTATTTGAGAGATGTACCGCCCCAGTCAAACTCCCTACCTGGCAATGTCCTTGAATTGGATCATACCTGAGTAATTGGAGTTATACCAAATTTTCAAATCAAAAATACATAAATGCATCGTTTTATTAAAGAATTTGTTTGCGATTATATAACAAACTCGTGATACTTTGATCAAGAAGCTTGCATCAAAACCCAATACCATAAGATATAATAAATATATCCGTATAATGGCTAGGAAATGATACACGTTCCATTTAATCAAGTAAGTAAGGAAACAATAAGAGTAGTGTATTCATTGACGATACCAAACCGAGGTCTAATATCTCCCACTTATTCTACACCTCTTATGTCTCCTTACACTGCCAGATTAGAGTCAAGCTCAAAAGGTCTTCTTTCCCCGCTAATTATTCCAAGCCCGTTCCCTTGGCTGTGTTTCGCTAGATAAGTAGATAGGGACAGTAGGAATCTCGTTAATCCATTCATGCGCGTCACTAATTAGATGACGAGGCATTTGCTACCTTAAGAGAGTCATAGTTACTCCCGCCGTTGACCCGCGCTTACTTGAATTTCTTCACTTTGACATTCAGAGCACTGGGCAGAAATCACATTGTGTCAACACCCGCTAGGCCATCACAATGCTTTGTTTTAATTAGACAGTCGGATTCCCCAAGTCCGTGCCAGTTCTGAATTGATTGTTAATTGATAATCTTATAATTGATAAGAACTAATTGGTTTAACCCAAATAGTATTCTTAAAATTTTAGCAAGAAAGTTCCACAATTGACATTCAGAGACTGGGCAGAAATCCATTGTGTCAACACCGCTAGGTCCATCACAATGCTTTGTTTTAATTAGACAGTCGGATTCCCAATTCCGTGCAGTTCTGAATTGATTGTTAATTGATAATCGTTATAATTGATAAGAACTAATTGGTTTAACCCAAATAGTATTCTTAAAATTTTAGCAAGAAAGTTCCACAATTGGCTAGTAACTAAACTATCCGGGGAACAAGTAACTAACATAAATGCTAGAAACTCTATTTACCCAGAACGAGCACATAAACCATGTTATTGTTTCCCAATCAAGCCCGACTATCTCAATCTTCAGAGCCATTCTTATCCGAAGTTACGGATCTAATTTGCCGACTTCCCTTACCTACATTATTCTATCGACTAGAGACTCTTCACCTTGGAGACAGCTGCGGATATTGGTACGGCCTGTTGAGAAGTTTGCGTGTCCCCACCATAAATTTTCAAGGTCCGAGGAGAAAATATCGACACAACAGTATATGTCATGCTCTTCTAGCCCATCTACCATATCTCTCTACGAAAGACTTCCATGGTAGTACGGCTATAAAACAGAAAAGAAAACTCTTCCGATATCTCTCGACGGCTTCTTTATGGTCGTTCCTGTTGCCAGGATGAGCACGAGGCCCATATTTAATAACAAACGGATACTCAACAGGTTACGGAATTGGAAGCGTATTCCCTTTCGTTCAAATTATTCAAGTGTATTATATTCGCTTTGTTTATATAGTTAGGCATTTTTGTTTTACTTGAAAATTTTCTGCTTTCGCCTTGAACTTAGGACCGACTAACTCGTGATCAACCACTGTTCACACGAAACCCTTCTCCACTTCAGTCCTCCAAGGTCTCATTCGATTATTTGCTACTACCACCAAGATCTGTACCAATGGCAGCTCCATGCAGGCTTACGCCAAACACTTCTACGCATACCACTGTACCTTCCTACTCACTAAAGTTTCAAAATTTATATCACAAGTAATATAAATCATCTACTTTAGCGGTAATGTATAGGTATACAACTTAAGCGCCATCCATTTTAAGGGCTAGTTGCTTCGGCAGGTGAGTTGTTACACACTCCTTAGCGGATTTCGACTTCCATGATCACCGTCCTGCTGTTTTAAGCAACCAACGCCTTTCATGGTATCTGCATGAGTTGTTAATTTGGGCACCGTAACATTACGTTTGGTTCATCCCACAGCGCCAGTTCTGCTTACCAAAAGTGGCCCACTGGGCACATTATATCATAACCTTGAACTTCATATCAAGAAAGTTAAGGTTCTTACCCATTTAAAGTTTGAGAATAGGTTAAGATCGTTTCGACCCTAAGGCTTTACCAGATAAGATTATTTTATATAAACTTCGGAAGGAACCAGCTACTAGATGGTTCGATTGGTCTTTCGCCCCTATACTCAATTCTGACAATCGATTTGCACGTCAGAACTGTTTCGGTCTTCCATCAGGGTTTCCCCTGACTTCAACCTGATCAAGTATAGTTCACCATCTTTCGGGTCACAGCATATATGCTCAAGGTACGTTCCAGTTAGAGGCATAAATAATATAAATATACATTATACATAACTATATAGAACGCCCGGGATTGTGTTAATTAGCTATAAATAGCTAAAAAACTAATCCCATTATTAGTCAAGTTAATTACGCTATTAGGTTTACATCCCAATAACTTGCACATATGTTAGACTCCTTGGTCCGTGTTTCAAGACGGGTCCCGAAGGTATCCTGAATCTTTCGCATTGTTAATCATACAAGAGCATATAATAAACACAAAAATCAATGATAATTATGCCATTATATAATTCCGAAAAATTAACGCTCTGTAATAATATAAATCTATCAGCACTTTATCAAATTAATAACATTTATTCTGTGTTAAAATGCAAGCAATTTAATTGGAATAAACTATAAGTTATATTTTATGATAAATTTGGGATATGCTAATAGATTACAATGTCCTTATATGGAAAAAATGCACATTATTCTTAATAATATTATTTAAATATTACAATTTTAATGAGGAATTTTCCATAACGGATATTCAGGTTCATCGGGCTTAACCTCTAAGCAGTTTCACGTACTGTTTAACTCTCTATTCAGACTTCTTTTCAACTTTCCCTCACGGTACTTGTTTACTATCGGTCTCATGGTTATATTTAGTTTTAGATGGAGTTTACCACCACTTAGTGCTGCACTATCAAGCAACACGACTCTTTGGAAACATCATCTAGTAATCATTAACGTTATACGGGCCTGGCACCCTCTATGGGTAAATGGCCTCATTTAAGAAGGACTTAAATCATTAATTTCTCATACTAGAATATTGACGCTCCATACACTGCATCTCACATTTGCCATATAGACAAAGTGACTTAGTGCTGAACTGTTTTCTTTTCGCTCGCCGCTACTAAGAAAATCCTTGTTAGTTTCTTTTCCTCCCCTAATTAATATGCTTAAATTCAGGGGGTAGTCCCATATAAGTTGAGGTTGTATATATAACTATATTTTGCCATAAATTCTTTATATATAAATGATAAAACAATCAATTAAATTCGTTATAAATAGTTCCAATAGTTCTTGTAAGCAAAGTTATTTTTTTTATCCATTTAACGAACCAACGAATAATAATAACAAAACCAAGATTTTTCTTTTTCCGAATCATTAATAAGAGACAATTCTAGGTGAAAAATATTTCAATTTTTTATGCTAGACATTTCTCAGTATTATTTGATTGAAAAAGAAAATATTTCTCTTCGTTTTTCACATTCAAATGTGAGATAATGTTTTTCATTTCTTTTTTAAAATTATGAATAAAATCATTATTTAATCCAATAATATAACCATATGCTTATAAAAATTTATAAACAACTTAATTAGCATAGTCTTACAACCCTCAACCATATGTAGTCCAAGCAGCACTATAAAATTAATTAAAGTACATAACAGCATGGACTGCGATATGCGTTCAAAATGTCGATGTTCATGTGTCCTGCAGTTCACACGATGACGCACAGTTGCTGCGTTCTTCACGACCCATGAGCCGAGTGATCCACCGCTTAGAGTTTTATAATTATTTTATATAATGTCAATATTGTTTTTATTGAAAGAAATTAAAAATACACCATTTTACTGGCATATATCAATTCCTTCAATAAATTTATTTTATACCTAAAATAAATGTTGCGAAATGTCTTAGTTTCATATAAGCATTATGTATCATAATAATCTGGTTATGGTTTGCTATTTTGGGTGACACATACTGCAAAATTTATATGAAACATTAACCTGATGGATGACAGGTACAAACATTGTATATTTTAGGATGTTGCATTGGCCAACATATGCTCATAACATTGATGAACAATATATAATGGTCCATATACACACACACTTATTTCGATTACCACATTCAAAATTATTTTAATTTTAATTCGACTTCTACTTTCGAATTTAGTTTAGTTTCTTCGATTTCCATGTTCGAGAATTTGTTTTTATAGGAAACGCCGTTGTTGTAGTAAGTACTGCCACAAATACGCACAACAACATTAATAATGTTAAAGTTTTTTATGAGGTTGCCAAGCCCCACATATAAATAAAAGCCATCTTCATTTTATTTTGACTGTAACTTTTGATTGTGGAATCATTTTGTAATATTTTATTTTGGTAAATTTATTTATTTGTATTATAACAAATGTTTATTAACGATAAGGATATTATACAATAATGATCCTTCCGCAGGTTCACCTATGGAAACCTTGTTACGACTTTTACTTCCTCTAAATAATCAAGTTCGGTCAACTTTGCGAAACAACCGTAACACGCAAGGCGTCACAGTGATCACGTCCGGTGACCTCACTAAATAATTCAATCGGAAGTAGCGACGGGCGGTGTGTACAAAGGGCAGGGACGTCGTAATCAATGCGAGTTAATGACTCACACTTACTGGGAATTCCGAGTTCATGTGAATAGTTTCAGTTCACAATCCCAAGCATGAAAGTGGTTCAGCGGCTTACCCGGACCTCTCGGTCTAGGAAATACACGTTGATACTTTCATTGTAGCGTTCGTGCAGCCCAGGACATGCACACCTGTTATTGCTCAATCTCATTATTGCTAGACGCAATTTGTCCATTTAAGAAGCTAGTGTCCTTATAATGGGACAACCCAACAGGTACGGTCCAAGAATTTCACGTCTCGCGTAGTATGCTTCTGCGCCCAAACTGCTTCTATTAATCATTACCTCTTGATCTGAAAACCAATGAAAGCAGAACAGAGGTCTTATTTCATTATCCCATTCACAGAATATTAAGGCATTTGAAGCCTGCTTTAAGCACTCTAATTTGTTCAAAGTAATAGTACCGGCCCACAATAACACTCGTTTAAGAGCACTAGTGCAGGTTTTTAAATAGGAGGAACATATGAAAAAATACAAGTATTTAATCACATATAAGAACTCCACCGGTAATACACCGGTAAGGACCAATTGGTCCTTGTTAAAGGATTTAAAGTGTACTCATTCCAATTACAGGGCCTTGGATATGAGTCCTGTATTGTTATTTTTCGTCACTACCTCCCCGAGCTGGGAGTGGGTAATTTACGCGCCTGCTGCCTTCCTTAGATGTGGTAGCCGTTTCTCAGGCTCCCTCTCCGGAATCGAACCCCCGTTACCCGTTGCAACCATGGTAGTCCTAGATAATACCATCAAAAGTGGATAGGGCAGACATTTGAAAGATCTGTCATCGGTACAAGACCATACGATCTGCATGTTATCTAGAGTTCAACCAATATAACGATCTTGCGATCGCTTGGTTTTAGCCTAATAAAAGCACATGTCCCATAAGGTTCATGTTTTAATTGCATGTATTAGCTCTAGAATTACCACAGTTATTCAAGTAACTGTTAACGATCTAAGGAACCATAACTGATATAATGAGCCTTTTGCGGTTTCACTTTTAATTCGTGTGTACTTAGACATGCATGGCTTAATCTTTGAGACAAGCATATAACTACTGGATCACATAACTACAGGATCAACCAGAATAATGTTTTTCCTTCATATTCCATTCATATTTTTTGAATCGAAATAAGCAATATAATAGATATATATAGAATAGATTTTTCTATTATATTCCATGATTTTTATTATATTGAATAAAATTCAATATTTCGCCTTTGGGTAAAATTTTAAATATATATTTATAATATATAAATATATATAATTATTCGTAATCCATATTTTCATTTTTAATTTATAATTGTTTTACCAATATAACAAGAATTTCATATAATTATTGTAATATATATGTTTCTATAATTTTATCTTTTTATATATACATATTTCATTATAAAATATCATTTTATTTCCAACATACATAATTATTGTATCCACACATGTACAATTTTTGTTTAACCAATATAAATATTAAGTTAAATCATTTGCATTTTGAAGATAAATTTAAAATTTATCTCTTTTCATATATCTCTCTGGTAATATATAACATAAAACCAAGCGCATATGATAATATTTCCACATTTAATATATAATTTTATATTTCTTTCATAAGAATCCATATTTGTATTATACCGTATCGATATAATAATCCAACTATACGGCAGGTAATAAATTAATATTTGCCTGCCTCCAAAAATTAACGATAATATATGGAAACGATTTGTTATTCTATATATAATAGAAACTTGACTTTTGTTTCAACGATATTATATAAAAAAGCGTATATTCCTATTATCCGCGAGCCAAGTCCCGTGTTCTATAGAACTGAGAAACAAATTTGTACGGATAATAATATACTTTATTTTATGTAACCAATATAAACATAATCCGAAATAAATATTTCGAATAATGCGGGAGGTCGGCAACCACTGCCTACCTATAGTAGTTTTTGAACCCGCTGTCCTCAAAGCGGGTATTTTCAATTCCGTTTGCCACCCACATACGGGCTATTCTCTTATATATTAAAAGATTATAGAAACATTTCATTTTTTTTTCATTATTCATATATAATATGATTATTTTTTACTTTATACATATAATAAATATTAATTTTTATATGTTTATTATTTAATTTACTCATATAATTGCCAAATTCATATGAATACATAAGTTTTGAACAATATGAGAGGTCGGCAACCACTGCCTACCTATAGTAGTTTTTGAACCCTCTGTCGTAATTCCGGTCGTTTCCACTACTATACTCTCACTTTAATGGCTTTTCTCTATAATACTAAGAGAATGTGGGAATATTTCAGCATTTTTTTCCTTATACATATAATAATTAAACATTTTCATATGTATATTTTTTAATTTACTCATATAATATATTGCCAAAATCATATAAATACATAAGTTTTGAACAATATCAGAGGTCGGCAACGGTCTTTCCTCTATAATACTAAGATAATATGGGAATATTTCAGCATTTTTTCCCTTATACATATAATAATTAATCATTTTCATATGTATATTATTTAATTTACTCGTATAATTGTCAAAATCCTATGAACACATAAGAGAATACAATATGAGAGGTCGGCGCAACCATAATATAGTAGTTGATGACGAGGTGTTTGGCAACTTGATACAATTCCTGAAAGTCGTTGAATTGGAGTGGGCGGAAAGATTCCTGTGGTTGTGGTTGCTGCGGCTGCTGCTGATTCTCCCCGAAATGAAACGCCCGAGATCGACTTCACAAAAACTTCGTACTTTATTCACGCACTTGTAAATTAAGACTACCTTAACACTAACAGTGGAAATACCGCGGGACCGCGGAGTGGTGAATACCTTGCGGGAAGGGAGGAGAGCGAGAGGAGAGAAGGAGAGCGCGAGCAGCGGTGCTTGCGAGCCGTGGAGGCGCTTTGAGTACAAGCATTGGCCGCTTACACTGCCGCTCAACTGTTTGCGCCCTTCTGGCGTGAACATTCTCCCCCCCCTTGCGTAGGCAAAGGTATCCCTGGCCGGCTAGACATCAGGATCGGCCTCTTCATTCCGTGCACGCTCCAGAAACGGTCCATTTGAACACCGTGTTTTGCGCGACGGGCAACCCATTTTTTAGGAACCCTGGTTGGATCAAGTTGGCATATACATCTGATCCCAACACGAGGGAGATGGAGGCCGGCCGGTGGAAGCGCTCGTCCGCGAGACGAACACCGTCAAACTTGGCCCTGGCGGCGTCGCTCAGAGCTCGGATGGGTGTCCGGATCCTTAGGCTGGGTTCGACCTTCAGGACGACGTTGAGTCGGAAGGTGCTTGTTCGGGACCGGAGTGTCACCGAGCAGACCTCGACGCCTCCCAGCCGGGCGATGGGCAGCCGGAACGCAGCCGCCAACGACCGGTCGACGCTGCTCACCGGCATGCATGGGTCGATCATGGCCCCGGTCTCGAAGGTCTTCGAGCCCGTGTCCAGCACGACGATGGCTGTGGGCAGAATGGGGACAGCCTTCTGCTGCCCCGTTGCCACCGCCGGAGACGCGACGGAGACCTTCGGATGCGGACGATTGTTGGCGACTGGGGCTGGTGGCGGAGTGCGGGAAATCCGGACTGGACGAGGTGCAGCGGGATGGCGCTCTCTGCGCGTCGGAGCTGGTAGTGCTGCCGGGGACGGAGCGGGACGGACCTCGTGCATGTGGAGTAGAGTGTGGTGGTCTCCTCCACACTTCTTGCATCCCTCTTGTCTTCGGCAGTCTCCTCCAGTACTTATTAATAAGTACGAAGGCGCTTTTCAGCGCTCAGTTTGTGGAACCTGTTGCACTTCCGAAGAGGATGGATTCCAGAGCAGACTCGGCAGCGGTAGGATTTAATACCTCGAGTACGTCTGCTCTCCAACGACTGGGTGGCACGAGGACGAGGAGCCATTATTGGAGGAAGTGAGTAAGTCTGCCAATAAAAGAAATGAAGAAGCTTAGTATGAGCCGACTACTATTTGGGCCCCGGAATGGGGGAAGTGCCCTAATCCCTAGGAACGGAGGACTCTTTGTCCTCCATCGGTAGCAGAATAACTTTGTGGACAGGGCGTTATATGGTGCCGCGAGACGTACGGATCCAACGACTCGAATGCGGTGGTCGGCTCCTGGAAAGGCAGAAACGATTCTGCCGAGCCGCCATTCGTTCGGTGGTAGATTGTCCTCCTTGACAACTAACATATCGTCGGCTTGGAGGTTCCTGGTCGGAAATTGCCATTTGCTTCGTTTATGGAGTTCTTTAAGATACTCCTCTTTCCACCGTGCACTCAACTGCTGATGTTGTGCCTTGAGGTGTTGCCATCGATTTATTATTGACTTGGCTTCGCCCTTTATCTCGGGTTCCGCCGTGGAACCCAAATGCATAGGACAAGCCAGACTCACATGCACCACTTACAACAAGCTGCTATCCGACCACAGTGCAATAAGAATTCCCAGAAGACTCACCGGGAAGCATACCGACTCCTCCAAATTTACCTTCTGGATGCTATCCTCCCTGGACCCGGATCCTCCTCTTTCCTCCCCAAGTGACATTGATGCGGCGATCAAGACACTCACTGAGGAGATGCACAATGCGGCTAAGTTCGCCAACCCTCCTCCTCCAACTACCCCGAGAACACCTGAGCGAGATCTCCACCTTTGGTCTCCAGAGATTGCGGCCTTCGTGGCGAGGAAGAGGCGCCTCAGACGTATCTGGTTCTCCTCGCGCAACCCAAGGGATAAAGCGGCACTCAACAGAGCCAGCAAGGAGCTTAAGGACAAGCTTTGCACACTACGGCAGGACTCATTCAATCGATTCCTTGAAGAGCTGGAACCTGGTGACCCGCAACACAATCTGTGGCATGTCACGCGCCACATCAGGAGGCTTGCAAAAAAGGCGTCGCCAGTGCGCAAAGCGGATGGCTCTTGGTGCTGTTCCGATGACGAAAGAGCAGAAGCATTCGCAGATCACCTCCAGAACGCATTCACCCCATTCAACAGATGCACTGGTAAAGCGCGTTCTGCCACCACCAGGTTCCTTGAGAGTCCATCTCCACCCAGCTTGCCGATAGAGCCCGTCACCCCTGAAGAGGTTGCGCAGGAGATCGCCTCCCTAAAGGCCAGCAAATCCCCCGGACTGGATCGTATCGACGCCACTTCCCTCAAAATTTTGCCTCCTCCTTGTTCCCAGATGTTGGCTAACATCTTCAACAGCTGCTTCTCACTAGGGTACTTCCCGAGATCATGGAAACGTGCAGAAGTCATCCTCATCCTTAAACCTGGAAAACCTGAAGCCAATCTGGCCTCATATAGACCGATTAGTTTGCTGGCAATACTCTCCAAAATACTCGAAAGAGTATTTCTGCGCAGTGTGTTGCCAGTACTGGACGAGGCTGCCTTGATCCCGGATCATCAGTTTGGCGTCAGGCGATCTCATGGAACACCCGAGCAATGCCACCGGCTCGTATCAAGAATCCTCGATGCATTCGAGAAGAAAAGATACTGTTCGGCCGTCTTCCTCGATGTCAAGCAGGCGTTTGACAGAGTGTGGCATCCCGGTCTCCTCCACAAACTTAAGTCACACCTTCCCAGTTCCCACTACGCTCTACTCAAATCTTACACTGAAGGAAGAGAATTCCAAGTGCGTTGCGGATCCTCATCCAGCACACCAAGGCCCATAAGAGCCGGAGTACCTCAAGGCAGCGTCCTTGGTCCTATCCTCTACACCCTCTTCACAGCAGACCTTCCTATACGACACCGCGTTCCTCGCCACCGCTACTAATCCAGATAGAGCTTCAGCCATCATCCAGAGGCAACTGGATGCTCTGAATCCATTGCTGAAACGATGGAATATTTCGGTCAACGCCGAAAAATCCTCCCACACAACATTTTCCCTGCGCAGAGGAGAATGCCCTCCGGTCACTCTTGACGGCGACACGATCCCTACTACCAGCACCCCCAAATACCTAGGGCTTACACTGGATAGAAGGCTGACATGGGGCCCTCACATTGATAGGAAGCGTACCCAGGCCAACATACGCCTTAAGCAACTCCACTGGCTTGTTGGGAAAAGTTCCAAGCTGCGGGACAAAACGAAGCTGCTTGTCTACAAGACTATTCTCAAGCCAATATGGACTTATGAAATCCAGCTGTGGGGCACTACAAGTGCTTCACACAGAAGGAAGATCCAGCGATTCCAGAACCGATGCTTAAGAATAGTCTCCAACGCCCATCCCTATCACGAGAATGCTGCCATCCACGAGGAGCTCGGAATTCCGTGGGTGAAAGATGAGATCTACCGACTCAGTGAGAGATACGCCAGAAGACTGGAGAATCACCCCAACCACCTGGCCATCAATCTGCTAGACAACAGCCAATCCACAAGACGTCTGCAGAGAACGCACCCGCTTGACCTCACGCAACATTAATGTATATTTGTAACCCCTACCCAAGTACATTCTATGTACTCCCCGTATGTCAATGTTCCCCCACATAAAATTTAATTATTGTCCAATAGGACAGATTTTAAATAAATAAAACAGCTACAAACAAAAAAAAAACTAATTAGATGACGAGGCATTTGGCTATTTTTTTTTTTTTTTTTTTGGATCGCGGAGGTATGGAAATCTATCGAAAGATACTATGGCTGTCAACACTTCAGTTTCCTAGCATGCACGATTCATTGCTCTATCTGAACCGAAGTTCCGCAACGCCTACGTACTAAAACCATCCTCTTAGCCATTTATATATAACCATTATTTGCGATGTTTATGCCTTTATTGATGTTCTGCCAAGACATCAAGCAAATGTTTTGAACCAAACGTTTTAGCTAAGTCCAATCTCGGGAAAACCCGCTCAGGTACATGAACTGTTTAAAACAACCGAGACTGCCTCTCATAACCTGGACGCTAATGATATGACTATCATATTTGCTAAGAAGACCCTTCGCTATCAATCTTTTAACGGATTGACCACTCCAGATCCCCCTCCAGTTCAGGGTGGCAGAATGGAATTCAATGTCACCTGCGGCTTTGAATCTGCGACGCAATTCAGTTCGTATGTCCGGTCTGTCGTATCTATTGATTTTGCGCTGGTGTGCATCATCCATAGAGTGTCCGTCTGTCACAATTTGTATGTCGATCACATCAATGTGATTTTGTCGTAGTGCCACCAGGTCTGGTTTATTAAGGCCGGATTCGCACTGCAGACTTGGTTCAACAATGACCACGCAGCCTCTCTCCTCAAGTCCCCGCTTGATTCGATTTACTACGCAGTTGTGTCTAGCTACGCGCCTCCCATGCGATCGGTAACATTTTTGCATTATATGGTTTGTTGTTTCGGGAGCGTCACATCCTGCACGACACTGTCGTTCCAATTCGTGCCTTCCCCTTGTAGTACGAGACTTCGTGGGTAGGGCATTTATCCGCAGACGAATACCGTCTATATATTCCTTTCCTGTTAGTAAACCCGTGGGTTGATTAACCCACCCGTGTTGCGGGTGGCCTGCTTCACGTAGTCCGCTACCATCAACTGAGAGGTACAATTTGTTCGCCCAATATTTTTCTATTGCCGGACGCGATAACAATTCATTTTGTTCATCTCGGGCCCGTTGTTTTTCGGCTTCGAGGAAAGAGCTGGCTACCTCGTTTTGCGTGAGGTGAGGCCATTTAATGTTACTCAATCGTCTTAGCCTTAACATTGGAGCTACCCATCTAAGTGATGGAATTCCGAGACCTCCACTTTTTGGCGGTGCGTGAATGAATGCTATCTGCACATCCAGCGGAAGATTTAGCCATCTTCGCACATAGTATCGTATTAGTTTGTCAGTTTTTCGTAGGACGCCTATCGCCACACTCCCAACGGCTAACTTGTGATTGAGCTGTGGGATGAGGACAGTCCGAAGGGCGAACATCCTATGTTGTGGTTTGAGGGGGGCCTTTGTCAATCGTTGTAGCTGTGGACCAATGTCCTCGGCCGGATTGCATCGAACCCTCCCAGTTGCAGTGAAGTTGATGCATAAGTACTTCCACTCGTCCGTTCGCTTCAATGATGGAATCTCCCTCGAGCCTACGTAAAAGCTCTGTGCCTCTAGCACGGTACACTTCTGTTTCGGCTGGCCCTTAATGCCAACGGTAAAACATTTGTCGGCATTAAGTTTGAGGCCGACGAGAGATAGAAAATCCAACGTTCTGTCCAACAATACTTGAAGTCCCATTCGAGTTTCAGCAAATAGTACCAAATCATCTGCAAACGCGGCCGCGTTAGTAATGGCATTTCCGACTCTGGCACCAATTTCGCTGGGTAGGTTTCTAAGTAACCTGTCCATTACCAAGTTAAATAGAATAGGAGACAAAGGGTCACCCTGCTTCACTCCTCTAGCAGGGACGAATTCCTCTGAACTCCATAGAATTAGGTTCATCCTTAAGAGAGTCATAGTTACTCCCGCCGTTGACCCGCGCTTACTTGAATTTCTTCACTTTGACATTCAGAGCACTGGGCAGAAATCACATTGTGTCAACACCCGCTAGGGCCATCACAATGCTTTGTTTTAATTAGACAGTCGGATTCCCCAAGTCCGTGCCAGTTCTGAATTGATTGTTAATTGATAATCGTTATAATTGATAAGAACTAATTGGTTTAACCCAAATAGTATTCTTAAAAATTTTAGCAAGAAAGTTCCACAATTGGCTACGTAACTAAACTATCCGGGGAACAAGTAACTAACATAAAAGTTAACGCAAGTTGCACTTGCATCAGGGTTCTCGGCACTCGCTGCCGCATACCTCACCTTGATATGACAACCAACATGCTGTGGTTCTCCAAATAATAGTCAAGATAGTTAAGAGGGTTCGAGTTTACGATTAGCTTTATTTTAAGATTCAGTTCGCGATCTGCTAGCGGTTCCGTTATGTGTCCGTTCGAGACTGACCTCCTCTTCTCCCGCCCCGCTGCTTTTATATCCGCTTCCCCCGTTGACCCCTCTATACCACCCTGAGTGCGACCAACGGCACTTGTTCCGAATGCACACATACACAAACATGTTACTAGACAGGCCCCGAGTCGCCTGCTGACGGGGCCCGAAAACACGAGAGCCGAGCGCTGGTGAGTCCTGACGAAGAGCGCAAGAAGAGGGTTCGTAACTTACACGAACATGCTACTAGACAGGCCCCGAGTCGCCTGCTGACGGGGCCCGAAAACACGAGAGCCGAGCGCTGGTGAGACCTGACGAAGGGCGCAAGAAGAGGGTTCGTAACTTACACAAACATGTTACTAGACAGGCCCCAAGTCGCCTGCTGACGGGGCCCGAAAACACGAGAGCCGAGCGCTGGTGAGACCTGACGAAGAGCGCAAGAAGAGGGTTCATAACTCCTCCCCCTCAAGATCTGCGTCCCGCAGATTAGTGAGCCTTGTTCAGCTCGGTTTGGCCCAATGCTTCTAAGTTTGCGGCAATCTCGCGGACATCGGGCATGCCTTTGGTGGACATCAGCTTCTTCCATAGGAAATAAAAGCCTAGGAATATGCAGATTGCGAGTGCCGCCTCGGTGAGAAGAGAGGCTAGTAGCTCACTCGCCATGTTGGACATCTTTTCCAAATTCTTCATGCTCACGTCGTGGACGTATTCCAGAGAAAGTTGAAAGTTGCTGGCCGTTATGTGGCTCAACACGGCCGGCATCGCCATTAGATGACTGACCGAGTAACTGGAATAGTTTTGACCGTTGACCATTATCGTCTCATTGTCGAATTGGATGATAAAGGAGCCGATCAGGTCGTAGTTCTTTGCAGCCGTTCTTAGAGTTCCGTTGAAGTTGGTCAGGAGGAGCATTCCATCGTCGACTTGCTTAACCACTCGTTGGTTACTTCTTTGATATGAGCATTTGGCCTGGCCGCCCTTCAGTAGCCTAGGGATACAGCTAGCCTCCTCCAGTTTTTGCAGTTCCTCGAAGCCGTCGCTTGCGCGGCCAAGACGGCGTTCCAATCAGCAGCATCTGGAGATCCAGCTACCCATTTCCAAGCCGACCCCAGCCAGTCCAGTGAGCGGGATTTGCGCCGCATGCAGAAATCGAGCTTACAAAAAGACAATTCGTAAATATCTGGTCGTCTAAGTTGTTCTAAGACTACGTAGTGTGTGGGGGTACGGTACATTTTGTGTACTTATATTTTTATTTTTTTATATTTCTTATTTCTTATTTCTTATAATCTGTATTTTTTTATATTATTTTTTTATAATTTTTTTGTATTTCTTTTTGTATTTCTTAACTCATTTTTTTTTTTTTTTTTTTTTTTTTTTTTATTAATGTTTTTTTTTATATAGGGTATGCATGGGTGGAATATTTCATTAGCTGCCACAACTTACTTTTATTACTTTCGTTATTCTTTTTCGCGTTTCTTTTTTAAATGTGAAAACCACGTCTCAATTTCTTAGATCAGATTTGTGGAAAATTTTTCCTGATCTGGTTTTAACTGTTACCTTGTTGTCTTCCTGTACCTTTTCGCATCTGAACCTCGCTTTTTCCTTTGTTTTTATTTGCTTATTTGCAACAAAAACTTCATCTCCCGGCCCATAAGACTTTGGCTCGTCCCTATTTTTATTCCGAGCCATATTACCTCTAATTTCCTTATACTCAATTAAGCCCTTAATGTCCTCTAAAGTCTGCCGCCGGAAATCTGTCAGACCCTGATAGTTTACCCTTGACGAGCGGTCGAAAAAAACGTCTGCTGGTTTTCGATTCGTTACCGAGTGAACGGAAGTGTTGTAGCGGTCCACTGCTATGTGTACCAGCTCAACGGGTTTGAAGGTAGGGAGCTCATCTTTAAGGCAACGATAAATTTCTAGGAACGTAGAGTGGAATCTCCCGACTTGACCATTTACTTCGCTCTTCTGGGTTGGAGCATAATACAGATCGATATCTAGAGACCGAAGATAGTTGAGCACTGTGGGGCATAACAACCCTCGCTCGTTATCCGAAACCAAGACCTTAGGGGCGGTGAAGTAATGTAGGGCCTCCACCAAAGTTTCTCGCAAATGCACAGATGCTTTTGACTGCAGATGGAAAAGTTTGGCAAACTTGCTAAATTTGTCAATACAACTTAGGTATAACCTTTTTTCGAGCGCAAAAATGTCGATGTGAAGTATTTCACATGGGTAGTTAGGAATTGGCGTAGGTTGTAGGTTTGGTTTGTTAGGGTGTCTCTCGTACTTGTAGAGTTTGCAACACTGACATGAGGAAGTTTGCAGACGGATCGTACTGGACATCCGCGGAAATAATATTTTTCTAAAAGTTGGAGACGAATCTCCGTAGGGCCCCTATGTGCTCTACGGTGTTCTTTTTCAATTATTTCACAAATTTCCTCTGCGCCAGACACGTCCGCCACTAGGCGCTGCGTTATCCGAATTTGTATAAAAGAAAATTCGCTAAGCAGATGGACTGAAAGCGTTGCAAATGTGCTTCCGGGATTTTGACGCCGTTAATTATTACAGGTCGTAGACACGATTGTAACGAGTTGGTTAAATCGGCAAGTGATCCGTCTTTGAGAGGAATCAGATGGCGAGTATAACCTGGGAACGGGTGCTCGCATAAGTATTCTGACCTGGTTGTGTCAAAAATGAGTTGATTCTTGAAAACGTTGATTGGAGATTCAACGTGGGGAATCAATCGTGAACTGTCATGTGAAGCGCTATGGGCAGTAGCCAAAGACTGCATGTCATCCTCGGGATTAGCATCTAAATCGGTACTCAACTGGTTAAGCTGAGGCGGAATGCGTGAAAGCGCGTCAGCCACCACATTAGATTTCCCAGGCTTGTAGATGAGTTCGCAGTTGTATTCCTCTATACGAGCCTTCCAGCGTTTTAGCTTCGCATTGAAATTTCTGTTGCCTAGGGCAAACGTTAGAGGTTGATGGTCAGTATATACTTTAATAGTACCAGCGCCATATAAGTAAGCCCGAAGATTGTCCAATGACCAAATTATCGCGAGCATTTCCTTTTCGATAGTAGCGTAGTTTTCCTCCGTCTTATTTAATGAACGGGAAATGTACGCTATCGGCCTATCTCTACCCTGGTCGTCCTGTGAGAGGACAGCTCCGATGGCCCAGTTAGAAGCGTCCGTGGTTAGATGGAAAGGTTTAGTGAAACATGTGAACGCCAGTATTTCAGAAGAACAGAGAATTGATTTTAAATCATTAAAAGACTGTAGAGCCGTCTCGTCTAATGTAATTGGCACTTTGCTTGATTGTGAAGACTTTATATTAGCGTACAATCCACGCGTCAAGTTTGTAAGGGGCTTTGCTACCTTCGCATAGTCCTGAATGAACTTCCTGTAGTACGAGGTCATGCCTAGAAATCTTTTTAACTCCTTAACAGAGGTCGGAGGAGGCATTTCGCTAATCGCTCTGACCTTTTTCGGATCTGCCTTAATGCCATCGGCCGTGACGATATATCCTAAAAATTCTACCTGCGTGTCTAAAAAATGCGACTTCTCAAGGTTCACTTGGAGGTTAGCTTTTGATAAACTCGCTAATACCAATCGGAGATTTTTCCAGTGTGTGTCATAATCTTCACTGAAGACGATGATATCGTCAATATAAACGTAGCAGACCTTGCCAATATGCTCGCGCAAAACATCATCGATCATTCTTTGGAAGATTGCAGGTGCATTCTTCAAACCGAATGGTAGACGGAGGAACTCGTACTTTCCATTTAGAGTAGAGAAAGCTGTCTTTGGAATGTCGCTTTCCTTCATGTGGATTTGATGGAATCCAGAAGTCAAATCTAGGGTGGTAAAGTATTTGGCATTGCCAAGGCTGGCTAGCGTAGCGTTTATATCTGGGATGGGGTAAGTGTCGGGTATGGTGACGGTATTTAACCGCTTGAAATCGACTACCATGCGATATTGTTTTTCTCCGTTTGGTTTAGGTTTCTTCGGGACTATCCAGATAGGGGAATTGTAAGGGCTATTAGAGGGTCGAATTATACCGTCCTGCAGCAGTTCATCGATTTGACGTTCGACTTCTCCGCGCATGTTGACTGGGTAAGGATAACTTTTAGCATAGATCGGGTCTTGTGTGTTTGTCCGGATTTCAGCCTTGACGGCCGTCTCCACGGACATTCCAGGTAAGGGGGGCTCGAAGATGCGGGGAAATTCCCCGAGAAGGGAATTCAAAATTTCTTGTGTACCATCTGGGTGTTCGGCGGCGAGTAGCGGGTTAACGTTTATTGAAGCTCTCGCCAAAAGAGGGATTTTAATTCCTGGGGTTATTATCAAACAATTGTTTTTCCTATCCACTATGGCTTTTAAGTCTTTGAGAGTATCGTCGCAATGATACCATCAAAGGAATGTAAATTCGGTAGTACGAAAAAGGTAATATCCGAGTCGTTCCCTAGTGGTTTGAAGAATTTACCAACTAGGCGGTGCGTTATCATGATGTTACCCGCAGCGGACAGTACGGAGAAGGGTTTACGGGACTGTGGTCTTCGGCTAATAAAGTTTTTGTTCGCCCCCCGTGTCGATCAAAACTTCAGCCTTTCTCCCCTCTCCGTAGCATACTCTAAGTACGGTACACTGGAGAGGCGTTGGTCATAAAATTTGCCCCTCCCTCAGTCTCAAGGTTATGTGGAGCATCTGTAGCTCCTTCCACGTTTTTCTGCGGAGGATAATTGTTGCTTCTCTCGACAACTTGAGACTCGTCATCATAGTAACCCTCGTGTGAACGTCCTTGGTTATCTCCACTAGCCGCCGGGGCTAGCGGGGGTGGTGCCAATTCCATGTGGTACAATCTTTGTGCCTTTCGGAATGGGTTGTTTCCTTCGGACATTCTCTTAATACCGGAGCCTTCTTCCTGGCGACCACTGTATCCTGATTGGTAAGATTGACCCGACC
Source organism: Drosophila sechellia (assembly GCF_004382195.2). Taxonomy (NCBI): domain Eukaryota; kingdom Metazoa; phylum Arthropoda; class Insecta; order Diptera; family Drosophilidae; genus Drosophila; species Drosophila sechellia. Next base: position 35,118 of record NW_022611175.1, read on the forward strand.
GATTGGATTCCATTTTTATGGCCTGTCTAGGACCCTGAGTTCTGTAGGAGTTTTGCGAAAATCTGCCTGAACCAGGAGAAAAAGGGGTTCGGAACGGTGGCCTGGCTGATGTTGATATGGGCCTGCGAATCTTGGGGCACCTGACGGTTGATAGTTCTGAGCTGTGAAATTTCTTGACATTACATTCTGCAATCCCATACAAAAAGAGTAAGCCTCTGGTAGATTCTTCGGGCTGCGGACAAGTAAGTGTTTGGAACAATCTCCCCCCACTCCTCGGATAAAAACATCCAAAGCCTTGTCTCTATAGGTTTCTATCAAAGCGTTGACTACTTCACGAGGGTGGTTTCTGGCCTTCAAGTTATTTAAGATCAACGAGAGATGGCCATTAACGTCCATATAGAACCTATCTAGTGGTCTAGAACCTTGGGACATAGCGCCGAGCTCATGCTCAAGCGTACGTAAGTCTCGTTTGTCTGCGTAATGCAGCGGCAAGACTCGTTTTATGTCGTCCCAATCGTCGTCTTGGACGCCATAGGCCGCCAAGGCCATGTCGGCGTGTCCCCTTATTTTCTGTCTAATATGCAAGACAATTGCCCTATACAGGGGTCTGGTTTTAATCAGTCATAGTCGGTCAGTATTGACTGTGCCCTGTTTATCCAAGACAGGTAAGCCTCCTGCCGTCCTTCGAACGCCTGCAGTTCTTTGACGCAGTTAGGGAGGACCGATATCTCTCTCAGCTCATACTCGGTGCGTGCGCGCACCAGGGGTTGCGGTTGG
>NW_022611176.1:0-28586 GCF_004382195.2 Drosophila sechellia
AATAGCTGTTGAGGAATAATAAAAAACCGAAAAGTTTGTTTTTACTACGACAGTTTTATTTTGCGAAATAGCGATAGCGACAATAAGTAAGTAACTCTTTTCCGAAGCACGACGAATTTGCAACTGGCGGGCAGGCAGCCGAAATGCAGCGCCCAAGCTTAGCGTAGGTAGCTAACAACAACAAAGGAATGAGCGCCGCACAGATAAATGCGTGCGAGAGCAGCGGTTTGCACTATGGGCATGCTACTGCTAATTTGGCTTAAATATTAACAAGTTTGACATTAGTCTACTCCCAATTTTGGCGGCTGCATGACCCAACATCCTCCCCCCGTTGGAAGCTTGTGTTCCAACAGAGTCCTCAAGGGGAAGCAGACACAGCTTGTTCACTGCCCGTCTTATTACTCCAGACGCGGTCCTCAATTCTGCAACTCGAGCGACGCCGTCTCTGCCAGGAATTAACTGCATGACTCTCGCCAAAGGCCATCTCATTGGGGTAGATTCTCGTCCTTAACAAGAACGACGTTGTCCACGGCTACGCCAGGCTTTGGGGTGCGCCACTTGGAACGCTGCTGGAGCAACGTCAAGTACTCTTCCTTCCATCGCGACCAAAATATTTGCTGAAGAAAGGAGATGCGCTGCCAAGAGTCAAGCCGATTATAGTTTAGGCCCGTTATATCTGGCTCGTCAAACGATGAAGGCGGACCACCATTGAGAAAATGCGCCGGAGTGAGGACATCTAGATCGGCAGGGTTCTCTGAAATGGGAACTAAAGGTCTGGAGTTAATAACTGCCGAGATGTGGCACACCAGCGTCCTCAGCTCGTCGAAGGTCAGAGCCGCCGTACCCACACGCGGTAGAAATGATGTTTGGCCGTTTTCACCGCTGCCTCCCAAAGTCCACCGAAATGGGGCGACCGTGGAGGATGAACCGCCAGTCAATCGTCTCCGAAAGGCAAAAATTCTGAACGGAGCCTTGATGCTCGCTGCTGAGAAATAACCTTCGAAGCTCCAGAAGTTCATTTTTGGCGCCGACAAAGTTGGTGGCGTTGTCTGACCAAATTTGCTTCGGCTTCCGCCGGGTGCATATGAACCTCTTGAGTCCGCACAGAAACGCAGCTGTCGAGAGATCCTTGATCAGCTCCAGGTGCACTGCCTTGGTTGCAAAGCATATAAACACGCAGACGTAGCATTTAACAGCGGGCTTGTTGCGACTATCCGACTTGTGAAAGAAGGGTCCACAGAAGTCTATACCAGTCACCTCAAAAGCATGAGATCCTTCCAAGCGCTCCTTGGGAAGGTCCGCCATTATGTGCTCTATCAGCCGCGGCTTACTCCGGAAACATCTGATGCACCTGTTCACGGCCTTGGTAACCGTCTTCCTCCCCCCAATAGGCCAATATTGGGATCGAATTGCACCCAGAAGAGCCCGAGGTCCGGCATGAAGATTGCTTTCATGGTAATGCGAGATAATTGCTAGAGTCACCGGATGGGACCTTGGAAGGATTTCGGGTGGCGGCCATCAAAGTCCAACGACGAATTCCGAAGGCGACCGCCTACTCTAAGAAGTCCAAATTGATCCAGGAACGGCGAGAGCGATGATATGGGACTAGACGAGGAAACTCTTCCCAGCGTTTTTAGGGACAGCAGGTCCTCCCATAAATTCGCGCGCTGCACCAACCGCAGCATCATATGAGTACCCTCTTGAAGGTGTGCGACGGTGAGCCCAGGATGACGAATTCCATTACAAAATTTGTAAATGTATGCAAATACTCGTTGCAGTGAGGGGAAGAATTTGCGAATTTGGAGCTAGCAATTACATCCACGTACGGCGACTTTACGATGAACACACTTCGACGAAGCTCAAGCACCGGTTTGTCAGGACAAACAGCTGTTGGCCAATCTCTTTCAGGCTCCGTAAGATAGGCGGGTCCATGCGACCAGAGTGACGATTCGCTAAGCTCAGACGGCAGGGATCCTCTGGATAAGATGTCAGCCGGATTTAACGCTGTTGGAACATACCGCCAAGCCGTGACATCTGTCAGCTCCTGAATGGCAGCAACCCTATTTGCCACAAATATGTTGAACCTGGCGGCTCATCTCGGATCCAGGAAAGTGCCACCGTCGAGTCGCACCAACAATAGTAGCGTCCTTTAAATACTTTCAAGCCAACTATTTCCCTCATGATTTTAGCCAGAAGATCCGCACCACAAAGCTCCAGCTTTGGTACTGTTATGGTCTTCAACGGAGCTATGCGCGACTTCGAACAAAGCAAATGGCTAAAACTTTGATTCCCTTTAGAAACCACATAAACGCAGGCTCCATAGGCATCAATGCTTGCATCACAAAACCCATGCACCTCAAGATCAGACTCTGCGCTAAACACAAACCGAGGGAAACTAACATGACTTATTATTTCAAAACTGCGACATATATCAAGCCATTTCGTGTTATGAGTTTCCGGGAGGCTTTCATCCCAGGACAGCTTTTCCTTGCAGAGCTGCTGCAAAAAGATTTTACACCTTGTAATTACCGGACCGACCAGGCCGAGAGGATCGTAAAATTTAGCGATCGCAGACAAAACAGAGCGCCTGCAGGGTCTCAGTGGCGACTGAAAGGCAGAGAACGAAAACAATAGCTGGTCGGAGGCGGGATCCCAAGCGAGACCTAAAGTTTTGGTGAAATCGCTACCATCTTCAAACTTCATGAATGACTCCTTGTCTTCGGCGGGCACACCCTCCAGCACAAGCGGAATGTTAGAGCACCATTTCCTTAGCTTGAGCTTGCCCTTCGCAAGAATGCCAGTCGTCTGTTGCATTATGCTGATAGCATCCTTTACCGTGCCTGAGCCGGAGATAAGATCATCCACGTAGAAATCACGCCGAAGGATTTCTGATCCAATGGGAAACGATGCCTGCTCATCGATTGACAACTGCTGCATAGCCCTTACGGACAAGAAGGAGGCTGGTTTGGTGCCGTAGGTAACTGTATCGAGTTTGTATACTTGAAGGTCATCGATCGGGGAGTCCCTCCATACAATGCACTGCAAATAGCTATCTTCTTGCGCGACCTTTACACATCGGTACATTTTACATATGTCTCCTGTAACGGCAACTGGGTGTGAGCGAAATCGAATCAGGATGTGAAATAGCTTGGGCTGGATGACCGGGCCAGCCATTAACACATCGTTAAGCGAGTAACCAGTGGAAGTGGCAGCTGATCCGTCAAAGACAACGCGAAGCTTGGTGGTAGTGCTATCCTCCTTCATGACGCAATGATGTGGCAAAAAATAGATCACGATACTCCTTCATGAACGCCGCATATTTAACCCTCAAGCCAGGGTGCTTTGTAGCTTCCTTTCCAGCGACAAGAATCTCCGCAAAGCCTGAGGATAGGAATCTCCTAAAGAGTCCAAATGGAGTTTTAGCGGCAACCGTACGAGTAATCGCCAGCTGGCAGTCGGGTGTAATTTTTAACAAAGTGGGCCTCGCAATCTAGGTCCTCCTTAGTGGCTTGAACTATTGGGCCGGGACAATTTTCTACATCCCAAAAGCGCTGCAGAAGTGAATCAAGTTCAACATCAATCCTGCTTTCCTTGCTGGCTAGAAGGAACGCGTGAAGCTATTAAGGCGCTACCGCAAGGGCGCGCGCAGCCTCCAGACACGACCCAGCCCAGACGAGTTTTTTGAAGCAGGGGCAGTCCTGGCAACAACTTTATCGGCCTACGCACAGCAGCTCATAAAACAGGCTAGCTCCTATTAACAGGTCAACACGTTGACTTTATAAAAATCCGGGTCGGCGAGCTGCAGGTTTTCTGGAATCTTCCAGTCCCCAATGTCCACATTAAAACTTGGCTGGCGATCCTGATATTGGAGCGATAACTGCTGTTATGCTTGTTGAGAAATCCGAAGCGACAGACCAATCGCAATTCCTACCGAGAATCCATCAGTCGCGAAATTGGAATCCCCGATTCCAGTGACGGAGCCGGACGACCTCGACCTTTTGAGTTGCAGTTGATTTGCAAACCGAGAGGTGACCAAGTGCAGTTGAGAGCCAGAATCTAACAAGGCCCTGCAGGGAACGAACAGTCCGACCGATTCTGCACTAGAACGGTTGCAGTGGCTAGCAGCACAAGGTCACTACCGAGATCCTGGGCAATTAGAGTAGAAGAAGTCGAAAGCGGGGCAGAAGTCTCAGTGTGGAGCTTGAAGACACCGGAACATGTGGCTGCGAGGAAGGCGGACATCCAGATGGAGCAGCGTATGATGCCTGATTCCACAGGTGCGGCAGCGGCTCGAGCTGCATTGCCGTAGCTGATGACCTGTCCTTAGGCAATTTAGGCAAAGTGCTAGTCTCTTTGCCTCGCGCAGCCGATCTACTGGCGCTAAGTCTCTAAATTGCGAGCAATAATATATGGCATGCTCTGCACTATGGCAAAGCATGCAACCAAGAGAATTTTGGGTGGTAGCAACTAGCGTCGAGCGATTTGCGCCACCTGAACGCCTGGCGCATAGGTTGCCATGGCGCAATCCACGGCCTCCAAAGTCCTACATCGCTGCTCCAGGAATGCAGCCATCGATTCCCACGACGGAATAAGGTTGGCAAAGACCGGATCCTCCAGGCGCTCCTCCCACTTAGCTTGGCTCGCCGCATCCAGCTTTTGCAGCAGCACTTGCACTATGATGCAGCCAGCGATTTGCTCAGTGGTGCCCAAACCCTTCAACGCACGAATGTGAGCGTTAAACTTGTCCGACAATTCCCGAAGCGATGCCACTGACCCATTCCGTACTACCTTTAAGCCCAGAATCTCGGTAATGTGCGCCTGAAAAACGAGACGCCGGTTATCAAACCTTTTTTGAAGCAACTCTAAAGCCGCTTCGTAATTGCTGTTTGAAATCTCCAATGATCGGATAGTTTCCAGCGCTGAATCCCTCAAACATGACCGCAGATGTTAAATTTCTCAATGTTGGAGAGGTCCGGATGGCTGTCGATTATGCTCGTGAACACGGAATAAAAATCCGCCCAGTTTGCGTAGCCTCCGCCAAACGTTGGCAGCTGCACAGGAGGCAACGGCATCGGCCTCGGCCGCGGCTGCGTTTGAGGACCACTACACTGGTGGGGCACAACACCTTCCGCAAGCGTTGAGTGCGGCGCGAAATGCACATTGCGTTTGGCTATTTCCGCGCGCACACTAGCCTTGAATTCAACGATGAATTCATCGAAAGACTCGCTCATTTCACTGCCAATTTCGTCGAAGTCCAATTCCTCCAGTTCTGTATGCAGAACATTGAAGGCACTTTGCAGCTCATCAATATGCTCCAACCTCACCGTGAGAGTGGATTCGTCGTATCCGCTTAGCGTCTCATTAGACAGCGACGTTTGTAGCCTCTGCAACCTGCTGAACAGCGCATTGGCTTTGCGCTTCAAAAAGGTCACCCTGTTTTTTTCACCTTCAGCGGGCATCGCAACAAATCGCTTTTGATTCGGTTCAGCGGAAGATGAGCACAAAATAGAGGCCGAAAATGCAAGCGGGGTCAATGCACGTAGCTATATGTAGCAAGTTTGTATATACGCAATGCTAGCTCGCTTAAACACAGCCACTATCACCGAAATCTCCACTAACTTGTCCAACCGATTGCGCTTTAATGTATTTATATTTATTTATAAACGCGATAAGTGCATAAATTAATGTATGCAAATTAACACTATCACGTCGGGGTCACCAAATGTTGAGCTATTGAGCTTTTCAATAGCTGTTGAGAATAATAAAAAACCGAAAAAGTTTGTTTTTACTACGACAGTTTTATTTTGCGAAATAGCGATAGCGACAATAAGTAAGTAACTCTTTTCCGAAGCACGACGAATTTGCAACTGGCGGGCAGGCAGCCGAAATGCAGCGCCCAAGCTTAGCGTGGTAAGCTAACAACAACAAAGGAATGAGCGCCGCACAGATAAATGCGTGCGAGACAGCGGTTTGCACTATGGGCATGCTACTGCTAATTTGGCTTAAATATTAACAAGTTTGACATTGTCTACTGCCCAATTTTGGCGGCTGCATGACCCAACACTTGGCTTTTGCCTTCTCAGTTTTCTTATTTTCGGCAGTCTTTTGGTAGCCACACCCTTCTTTGCTTTGGCTTTGGTCAGTTTTTTTGGAGGAGACACCAATCTTTTTAGAGGCTACCTTCTTGCTTTGAACTTTTTCTCTGCAGACAAAACCTTCGACTTTGCCTTCGGATCCTTGTCCTTCTTGCGGAGGCCGACAGTTTGAAAGATCCAGATGCACCTTTTCCCTTTGTTGGATAAGCTTTCCATTGACCACGGCCGATTTTAGGTACTTCTTGATGAATGGCGCTAACTTTGGCGTCGCATTTATAGGTGGCAGTGATATATTTTTTATTGCAAGAAGTGATGAACCGCCACGCTCCTTTAAATTTTTAATAGAAGCGTCCACCATTTGCTGAGTTGGCGGATGTGACGGCGTCGCAGTGGCTTTCTTAGCCTTTCCGGATCCAGATGCCTTTTTTTGGACCACTTTCTTCTCAACTGTCGCTGGCGTGGCAACCACTGGGAAGCGGACGTTGCAACTGCAGAATCAGACATTTTATTCACAGAGAACACTTTTTTCTGTTAAAAACGGCCCGCGCGCTGCCTACCAACCTCCTTTGCTCTTATGAGAATCGAGGAGGAGAGCACTTTAACAATGCTACTGACATCAGTCGTTTACTATGTCTAAGTTGGCTTGAAGTATAAACCTTTTTTAATTTTTTAGTATTTAAAATCATTAAAAAAATAAGGTTTTAATTGTTCTAAACTTTTAAATAATTATTTCGTCACTTTACATTTTTAAAAGATGTAATATGGATTTGAGACTTTCAAATGTTGATTGAAGTTTTATATTTACATTTTTAACTGGACCAATTTATAACAAAACATCAATTAAAATAAGAAATATTGCAAATATTTTACTAATTCCTAATGTTTATTGAAATTGCAACGTTCATCCCTTAGAAAGACTTCTGAAAGAAGCGTATATTATTAATTAAGATACTATATTAGTTAATTTAAGTTCACATTAACCTACAGAAAAAGTTTCCTTTACGGCAGCATTCAGAAATAATTTTCTATCGTTAAAAATACAAATACTTTCTTAAATAATATAATAAATAAAATTTTCTTGAATTATTAATGTGTTTGCTTAATTAGATCAGACCTTTCATGCATATTTCAAATAATTTGTTCGGAAATCAATCGATTTCCTCGCTCATATATGCATTAGCCTCGATGTAGTCAAATAAATAAATCAAATAAAAAATAAGAAGCAACAATTTTTATTATCCTTTGTTATGTAATAGATATTAAATTCCCCAACCAAATTAACCAATTTCCATTGATTGAATAACTTTTATTTTTTACAGACGTTTGAAGGGACATGTCAATTGTCCCGTACGACCTCTTCAATAATATTTCCAACTTAAGTTAACACATAGAAAAAAATATAAACACAGCTCATTTTATTTTATTATTTTCTGTTATTTTATAAATATTGCTCTCATCAATGTAATTTTATATTTCCAAACTGTCTTTCGCGTAATTTAGATTTTTTTATTTTTAAAGTTCAGCGTCCCTTGCCACGACACTTTTACTGCTAGTTTTACTGGACGTTAGCATCAAGAACAAATAAAAAATATTTATTATTGTAATAACCTCTTCTTAATTTAATAATAAAAATAAGACTATTTTGATTTTCTCTGCAGAATTACTATTTTTACGTATGATTGAAGATATTAATATAATAATAATAGAATATGAATTTGTTCTTATTTTTTTATTTTATAAATAGTCGCAACAGAAAATTTTATCTCATTGAATCTAGTTTGTGTCCTGAAAAGGACCGATTATAGAGTACTACACTGCAAGTTGATGCCCTGTCAGCTTAAGCACGCTCGCCGCGAATGCGAGTGAAAAATGACTGGTCGTGGTAAAGGAGGCAAAGGCTTGGGAAAGGGTGGCGCCAAGCGTCATCGCAAAGTCCTGCGTGATAACATCCAAGTACACGAAGCCTGCTATCCGCCGTTTGGCTCGTCGAGCGTGAAGCGCATATCTGCCGCACCCTCTACGATTTGCGCGTTAAAAAAACTGTAAATGTTATTTCTAACATGGCCTTGAACAGACTGAATGGTTTCAGACACCGCGTGTAAAGCATCACATCGTGGTGTGGAGTATTTAAAGAAGCAAATTGTAGTTTATACCGCATATAGAAGAAAAACTGTACTACATGTCAATCTTTAAGTAGTTTTTCTTATGATTACTATTTACAAAAAATTCCCAAGTGTAAAATTTTTCCAATTCTTTGGTAATAATTTGGTCGTCCTGAAAAGGACGGTTTGACGATTTTATGTACAAGTAGGTTTTTAGCTTAGCCTTTGAAACGTTTAGGCCTTCTTCTCGGTCTTCTTGGGCAACAGAACAGCCTGTATATTAGCAACACCCACCTTGTGCAATTGTGACGCCGGAGAGCAGCTTGTTTAACTCCTCGTCGTTTCGGATGGCCAGTTGCAGATGACGCGGAATAATTCTAGTCTTCTTGTTGTCACGAGCAGCATTGCCAGCCAACTCGAGAACCTCAGCGGCCAGATATTCCATTACGGCAGCTAGGTAAACTGGAGCGCCTGCACCAACACGCTCGGCGTAGTTGCCCTTTCGGAGCAGACGGTGAATACGGCCCACAGGGAATTGAAGACCGGCACGGTTCGAGCGGGACTTTGCCTTTCCCTTCACTTTGCCACCTTTTCCACGTCCAGACATTTTGCTTTGCGTTTATTTCACTTAGTTCACTTTACACACGGAACACGAATGCTCGTCGAACCCCGACAGCGGAATATTTATACTTTTCCGTTTGCCGGCGCGTTCAGTTAGGGGTGGGTGACTTAGACCTGAATTGACTGCTCGAAAAAAAGTATAAAGGTGAACGCGTTCGGGCCCACATCACGATAAGTGAATTGTGTTTGTGAAAATATAAGTAACGTGAACAATGCCTCCGAAAACTAGTGGAAAGGCAGCCAAGAAGGCTGGCAAGGCTCAGAAGAACATCACCAAGAACGACAAGAAAAAGAAACGCAAGAGGAAGGAGAGCTATGCCATCTACATTTACAAGGTTCTCAAGCAGGTCCATCCTGACACCGGAATTTCGTCGAAGGCGATGAGCATAATGAACAGCTTTGTAAATGATATTTTCGAGCGAATTGCTGCCGAAGCGTCTCGTCTAGCTCACTACAACAAGCGCTCGACCATCACCAGTCGGGAAATCCAAACGGCTGTTCGCCTGCTTCTGCCTGGAGAGTTGGCCAAGCATGCTGTCAGTGAGGGAACCAAGGCTGTTACCAAGTACACCAGCTCCAAATAATTGGCTCCTGCGATGCGGACAACAATCCAAAACGGCCCTTTTCAGGGCCACAATGGGTTATACCAAAGAAATGCATTTTTCGATATACCAATCACCAATCATCGATAATGAATTTACCAATAAAACGTATCTACCCGCAATATGGTGATACTGTTCAAATAAATATCGGAAACAAACTGATGCAATATGCAATGTAATTCACGCAACGCAAGACATGAAGCGTTTTATTGTTGCTGCGAACGTCAGCTAATAAATAAGTAGAACATTTTAGTACACAAATACTATTTAAATTAAAGTTTTTTTCTCTTGCAACAGAACGTTGTAGCCCTGAAAAGGACTTGTATAAACAAATTTCAGATCTATAAATCATAAATCTAAAGTTTTGATTGCGAACATGTACCAAATACTGTACTTTTTCACAATTTACTTTTTGGCAGCCGTAGTCTTCGCTTTCGGCTTCTTGGCGGTAGCAGAAACCGATGCTTTCTTCACCGTCTTTTTGGGTCTTGCAGACACCGCTGGCTTTGCCTTTGGGGCTTTCGCTACTACAGCCTTTGGCTTCGATGCAGTCACTTTCGCCTTTGTTGCGGCGTTCTTCGACTTTACGATTCCAGTTTTCTTGGCATCCTTGGCTTTTGCCTTCTCAGTTTTCTTATTTTCGGCAGTCTTTTTGGTAGCCACACCCTTCTTAGCTTTGGGCTTTGTAGGCAGTTTTTTTGGAGGAGACACCAATCTTTTTAGAGGCTACCTTCTTGCTTTGAACTTTTTTCTCTGCAGACAAAACCTTCGACTTTGCCTTCGGATCCTTGTCCTTCTTGGCGGAGGCCGACAGTTTGAAAGATCCAGATGCACCTTTTCCCTTTGTTTGGATAAGCTTTCCATTGACCACGGCCGATTTTAGGTACTTCTTGATGAATGGCGCTAACTTTTGGGCGTCGCATTTATAGGTGGCAGTGATATATTTTTTTATTGCAAGAAGTGATGAACCGCCACGCTCCTTTAAATTTTTAATAGAAGCGTCCACCATTTGCTGAGTTGGCGGATGTGACGGCGTCGCAGTGGCTTTCTTAGCCTTTCCGGATCCAGATGCCTTTTTTTGGACCACTTTCTTCTCAACTGTCGCTGGCGTGGCAACCACTGGGGAAGCGGACGTTGCAACTGCAGAATCAGACATTTTATTCACAGAGAACACTTTTTTCTGTTAAAAACGGCCCGCGCGCTGCCTACCAACCTCCTTTGCTCTTATGAGAATCGAGGAGGAGAGCACTTTAACAATGCTACTGACATCAGTCGTTTACTATGTCTAAGTTGGCTTGAAGTATAAACCTTTTTTAATTTTTTAGTATTTAAAATCATTAATAAAAATAAGGTTTTAATTGTTCTAAACTTTTAAATAATTATTTCGTCACTTTACATTTTTAAAAGGATGTAATATGGATTTGGAGACTTTCAAATGTTGATTGAAGTTTTATATTTACATTTTTAACTGGACCAATTTATAACAAAACATCAATTAAAATAAGAAATATTGCAAATATTTTACTAATTCCTAATGTTTATTGAAATTGCAACGTTCATCCCTTAGAAAGACTTCTGAAAGAAGCGTATATTATTAATTAAGATACTATATTAGTTAATTTAAGTTCACATTAACCTACAGAAAAAGTTTCCTTTACGGCAGCATTCAGAAATAATTTTCTATCGTTAAAAATACAAATACTTTCTTAAATAATATTATATTAATATAATAAATAAAATTTTCTTGAATTATTAATGTGTTTGCTTAATTAGATCAGACCTTTCATGCATATTTTCAAATAATTTGTTCGGAAATCAATCGATTTCCTCGCCATATATGCATTAGCCTCGATGTAGTCAAATAAATAAATCAAATAAAAAATAAGAAGCAACAATTTTTTATTATCCTTTGTTATGTAATAGATATTAAATTCCCCAACCAAATTAACCAATTTCCATGCTGAATTTTAGATAACTTTTATTTTTTACAGACGTTTGAAGGGACAGTGTCAATTGTCGCGTACGACCTCTTCAATAATATTTCCAACTTAAGTTAACACATAGAAAAAAATATAAAACAGCTCATTTTATTTTATTATTTTCTGTTATTTTATAAATATTGCTCTCATCAATGTAATTTCATTATTTCCAAACTGTCTTTCGCGTAATTTAGATTTTTTTAGGTGTTTAAAGTTCAGCGTCCCTTGCCACGACACTTTTACTGCTAGTTTTACTGGACGTTAGCATCAAGAACAAATAAAAAATATTTATTATTGTAATAACCTCTTCTTGAATTTAATAATAAAAATAAGATTATTTTGATTCTTTCTCTGGCAGAATTACTATTTTTACGTATGATTGAAGATATTAATATAATAATAATAGAATATGAATTTTGTTCTTATTTGTTTTTATTTTATAAATAGTCGCAACAGAAAATTTTATCTCATTGAATCTAGTTTGTGGTCCTGAAAAGGACCGATTATAGAGTACTACACTGCAAGTTGATGCCCTGTCAGCTTAAGCACGCTCGCCGCGAATGCGTCGCGCTAACTGGATGTCTTTGGGCATAATGGTGACACGCTTGGCATGAATGGCACACAAGTTGGTATCTTCGAAGAGACCAACTAGGTAGGCTTCGCTAGCTTCCTGCAGAGCCATAACCGCCGAGCTCTGGAATCGCAAGTCCGTCTTAAAGTCCTGGGCGATTTCACGCACCAGACGCTGGAAAGGCAGCTTGCGGATTAGAAGCTCGGTGCTCTTTTGGTAGCGACGGATTTCACGCAAGGCCACTGTTCCAGGGCGATAGCGATGGGGCTTCTTCACACCTCCAGTGGCTGGAGCACTCTTGCGAGCGGCCTTTGTAGCCAGTTGTTTGCGTGGTGCTTTTCCACCAGTCGATTTGCGTGCAGTTTGCTTGGTACGAGCCATTTGGGTTTCACAAAATTTCACCTTCACTACTTCACGTTTAAAAACACAATAAACGATCAGAGCATTTGCTACCTACTTATATAGCAATCGTGGATGGTGAAAGAAAGAGAAAAAACAGAGGCCATTTCATTTGACGACCGAAGAACGAAACGAACATATCGTTCGTACTCTCTCGGGTTTTTGTCGTTTTACCTATAAATAGGGGCACGCCGAAACGTTGAATTTAGTTCTTTAGTGACTTTCGTGCTGTGTGTGTATAATAGTATAAAACAGTGAAAAATGACTGGTCGTGGTAAAGGAGGCAAAGGCTTGGGAAAGGGTGGCGCCAAGCGTCATCGCAAAGTGCTGCGTGATAACATCCAAGGTATCACGAAGCCTGCTATCCGCCGTTTGGCTCGTCGAGGCGGTGTGAAGCGCATATCTGGACTCATATACGAGGAAACGCGTGGCGTTCTGAAGGTTTTCTTGGAGAACGTAATTCGTGATGCCGTCACCTACACCGAACACGCCAAGAGGAAGACTGTTACAGCCATGGATGTTGTCTACGCTCTGAAGAGGCAAGGCCGCACCCTCTACGGATTTGGCGGTTAAAAAAACTGTAAATTCTGTACCCCTATTAAGCAATCGGTCCTTTTCAGGACCACTATTTAGTTTTTAAAAGGAGGAAGATTTTAAAAAGTATTTAATTTTATTGGTTGGGACTTCAGAAATATGTAGATCGTAACTAAAAATAAATGTCGGTCGTTCGTACTCTTTCAGACGGAATGTGTATTTCTAACATGGCCTTGAACAGACTGAAATGGTTTCAGACACCGCGTGTAAAGCATCACATCGTGGTGTGGGAGTATTTAAAGAAGCAAATTGTAGTTTATACCGCATATAGAAGAAAAACTGTACTACATGTCAATCTTTAAGTAGTTTTTCTTATGATTTACTATTTACAAAAAATTCCCAAGTGTAAAATTTTTCCAATTCTTTGGTAATAATTTGGTCGTCCTGAAAAGGACGGTTTGACGATTTTATGTACAAGTAGGTTTTTAGCTTAGCCTTTGAAACGTTTAGGCCTTCTTCTCGGTCTTCTTGGGCAACAGAACAGCCTGTATATTAGGCAACACGCCACCTTGTGCAATTGTGACGCCGGAGAGCAGCTTGTTTAACTCCTCGTCGTTTCGGATGGCCAGTTGCAGATGACGCGGAATAATTCTAGTCTTCTTGTTGTCACGAGCAGCATTGCCAGCCAACTCGAGAACCTCAGCGGCCAGATATTCCATTACGGCAGCTAGGTAAACTGGAGCGCCTGCACCAACACGCTCGGCGTAGTTGCCCTTTCGGAGCAGACGGTGAATACGGCCCACAGGGAATTGAAGACCGGCACGGTTCGAGCGGGACTTTGCCTTTCCCTTCACTTTGCCACCTTTTCCACGTCCAGACATTTTGCTTTGCGTTTATTTCACTTAGTTCACTTTACACACGGAACACGAATGCTCGTCGAACCCCGACAGCGGAATATTTATACTTTTCCGTTTGCCGGCGCGTTCAGTTAGGGTGGGTGACTTAGACCTGAATTGACTGCTCGAAAAAAAGTATAAAGGTGAACGCGTTCGGGCCCACATCACGATAAGTGAATTGTGTTTGTGAAAATATAAGTAACGGAACAATGCCTCCGAAAACTAGTGGAAAGGCAGCCAAGAAGGCTGGCAAGGCTCAGAAGAACATCACCAAGAACGACAAGAAAAAGAAACGCAAGAGGAAGGAGAGCTATGCCATCTACATTTACAAGGTTCTCAAGCAGGTCCATCCTGACACGGAATTTCGTCGAAGGCGATGAGCATAATGAACAGCTTTGTAAATGATATTTTCGAGCGAATTGCTGCCGAAGCGTCTCGTCTAGCTCACTACAACAAGCGCTCGACCATCACCAGTCGGGAAATCCAAACGGCTGTTCGCCTGCTTCTGCCTGGAGAGTTGGCCAAGCATGCTGTCAGTGAGGGAACCAAGGCTGTTACCAAGTACACCAGCTCCAAATAATTGGCTCCTGCGAGTGCGGACAACAATCCAAAACGGCCCTTTTCAGGGCCACAATGGGTTATACCAAAGAAATGCATTTTTGATATACCAATCACCAATCATCGAAAATGAATTTACCAATAAAACGTATCTACCCGCAATATGGTGATACTGTTCAAATAAATATCGGAAACAAAACTGAATCCAATATCATCAATAACGCAACGCAAGACATGAAGCGTTTTATTGTTGCTGCGAACGTCAGCTAATAAATAAGTAGAACATTTTATACACAAATACTATTTAAATTAAAGTTTTTTTCTCTTGCAACAGAACGTTGTAGCCCTGAAAAGGACTTGTATAAACAAATTTCAGATCTATAAATCATAAATCTAAAGTTTTGATTGCGAACATGTACCAAATACTGTACTTTTTCACAATTTACTTTTTGGCAGCCGTAGTCTTCGCTTTCGGCTTCTTGGCGGTAGCAGAAACCGATGCTTTCTTCACCGTCTTTTTGGGTCTTGCAGACACCGCTGGCTTTGCCTTTGGGGCTTTCGCTACTACAGCCTTTGGCTTCGATGCAGTCACTTTCGCCTTTGTTGCGGCGTTCTTCGACTTTACGATTCCAGTTTTCTTGGCATCCTTGGCTTTTGCCTTCTCAGTTTTCTTATTTTCGGCAGTCTTTTTGGTAGCCACACCCTTCTTAGCTTTGGGCTTTGTGTCCCAGAGGCATTTTTTTGGAGGAGACACCAATCTTTTTAGAGGCTACCTTCTTGCTTTGAACTTTTTTCTCTGCAGACAAAACCTTCGACTTTGCCTTCGGATCCTTGTCCTTCTTGGCGGAGGCCGACAGTTTGAAAGATCCAGATGCACCTTTTCCCTTTGTTTGGATAAGCTTTCCATTGACCACGGCCGATTTTAGGTACTTCTTGATGAATGGCGCTAACTTTTGGGCGTCGCATTTATAGGTGGCAGTGATATATTTTTTTATTGCAAGAAGTGATGAACCGCCACGCTCCTTTAAATTTTTAATAGAAGCGTCCACCATTTGCTGAGTTGGCGGATGTGACGGCGTCGCAGTGGCTTTCTTAGCCTTTCCGGATCCAGATGCCTTTTTTTGGACCACTTTCTTCTCAACTGTCGCTGGCGTGGCAACCACTGGGGAAGCGGACGTTGCAACTGCAGAATCAGACATTTTATTCACAGAGAACACTTTTTTCTGTTAAAAACGGCCCGCGCGCTGCCTACCAACCTCCTTTGCTCTTATGAGAATCGAGGAGGAGAGCACTTTAACAATGCTACTGACATCAGTCGTTTACTATGTCTAAGTTGGCTTGAAGTATAAACCTTTTTTAATTTTTTAGTATTTAAAATCATTAATAAAAATAAGGTTTTAATTGTTCTAAACTTTTAAATAATTATTTCGTCACTTTACATTTTTAAAAGGATGTAATATGGATTTGGAGACTTTCAAATGTTGATTGAAGTTTTATATTTACATTTTTAACTGGACCAATTTATAACAAAACATCAATTAAAATAAGAAATATTGCAAATATTTTACTAATTCCTAATGTTTATTGAAATTGCAACGTTCATCCCTTAGAAAGACTTCTGAAAGAAGCGTATATTATTAATTAAGATACTATATTAGTTAATTTTAAGTTCACATTAACCTACAGAAAAAGTTTCCTTTACGGCAGCATTCAGAAATAATTTTCTATCGTTAAAAATACAAATACTTTCTTAAATAATATTATATTAATATAATAAATAAAATTTTCTTGAATTATTAATGTGTTTGCTTAATTAGATCAGACCTTTCATGCATATTTTCAAATAATTTGTTCGGAAATCAATCGATTTCCTCGCCATATATGCATTAGCCTCGATGTAGTCAAATAAATAAATCAAATAAAAAATAAGAAGCAACAATTTTTTATTATCCTTTGTTATGTAATAGATATTAAATTCCCCAACCAAATTAACCAATTTCCATGCTGAATTTTAGATAACTTTTATTTTTTACAGACGTTTGAAGGGACAGTGTCAATTGTCGCGTACGACCTCTTCAATAATATTTCCAACTTAAGTTAACACATAGAAAAAAATATAAAACAGCTCATTTTATTTTATTATTTCTGTTATTTTATAAATATTGCTCTCATCAATGTAATTTCATTATTTCCAAACTGTCTTTCGCGTAATTTAGATTTTTTTAGGTGTTTAAAGTTCAGCGTCCCTTGCCACGACACTTTTACTGCTAGTTTTACTGGACGTTAGCATCAAGAACAAATAAAAAATATTTATTATTGTAATAACCTCTTCTTGAATTTAATAATAAAAATAAGATTATTTTGATTCTTTCTCTGGCAGAATTACTATTTTTACGTATGATTGAAGATATTAATATAATAATAATAGAATATGAATTTTGTTCTTATTTGTTTTTATTTTATAAATAGTCGCAACAGAAAATTTTATCTCATTGAATCTAGTTTGTGGTCCTGAAAAGGACCGATTATAGAGTACTACACTGCAAGTTGATGCCCTGTCAGCTTAAGCACGCTCGCCGCGAATGCGTCGCGCTAACTGGATGTCTTTGGGCATAATGGTGACACGCTTGGCATGAATGGCACACAAGTTGGTATCTTCGAAGAGACCAACTAGGTAGGCTTCGCTAGCTTCCTGCAGAGCCATAACCGCCGAGCTCTGGAATCGCAAGTCCGTCTTAAAGTCCTGGCGATTTCACGCACCAGACGCTGGAAAGGCAGCTTGCGGATTAGAAGCTCGGTGCTCTTTTGGTAGCGACGGATTTCACGCAAGGCCACTGTTCCAGGGCGATAGCGATGGGGCTTCTTCACACCTCCAGTGGCTGGAGCACTCTTGCGAGCGGCCTTTGTAGCCAGTTGTTTGCGTGGTGCTTTTCCACCAGTCGATTTGCGTGCAGTTTGCTTGGTACGAGCCATTTGGGTTTCACAAAATTTCACCTTCACTACTTCACGTTTAAAAACACAATAAACGATCAGAGCATTTGCTACCTACTTATATAGCAATCGTGGATGGTGAAAGAAAGAGAGAAAAACAGAGGCCATTTCATTTGACGACCGAAGAACGAAACGAACATATCGTTCGTACTCTCTCGGGTTTTTGTCGTTTTACCTATAAATAGGGGCACGCCGAAACGTTGAATTTAGTTCTTTAGTGACTTTCGTGCTGTGTGTGTATAATAGTATAAAACAGTGAAAAATGACTGGTCGTGGTAAAGGAGGCAAAGGCTTGGGAAAGGGTGGCGCCAAGCGTCATCGCAAAGTGCTGCGTGATAACATCCAAGGTATCACGAAGCCTGCTATCCGCCGTTTGGCTCGTCGAGCGGTGTGAAGCGCATATCTGGACTCATATACGAGGAAACGCGTGGCGTTCTGAAGGTTTTCTTGGAGAACGTAATTCGTGATGCCGTCACCTACACCGAACACGCCAAGAGGAAGACTGTTACAGCCATGGATGTTGTCTACGCTCTGAAGAGGCAAGGCCGCACCCTCTACGGATTTGGCGGTTAAAAAAACTGTAAATTCTGTACCCCTATTAAGCAATCGGTCCTTTTCAGGACCACTATTTAGTTTTTAAAAGGAGGAAGTTTTAAAAAGTATTTAATTTTATTGGTTGGGACTTCAGAAATATGTAGATCGTAACTAAAAATAAATGTCGGTCGTTCGTACTCTTTCAGACGGAATGTGTATTTCTAACATGGCCTTGAACAGACTGAAATGGTTTCAGACACCGCGTGTAAAGCATCACATCGTGGTGTGGGAGTATTTAAAGAAGCAAATTGTAGTTTATACCGCATATAGAAGAAAAACTGTACTACATGTCAATCTTTAAGTAGTTTTTCTTATGATTTACTATTTACAAAAAATTCCCAAGTGTAAAATTTTTCCAATTCTTTGGTAATAATTTGGTCGTCCTGAAAAGGACGGTTTGACGATTTTATGTACAAGTAGGTTTTTAGCTTAGCCTTTGAAACGTTTAGGCCTTCTTCTCGGTCTTCTTGGGCAACAGAACAGCCTGTATATTAGGCAACACGCCACCTTGTGCAATTGTGACGCCGGAGAGCAGCTTGTTTAACTCCTCGTCGTTTCGGATGGCCAGTTGCAGATGACGCGGAATAATTCTAGTCTTCTTGTTGTCACGAGCAGCATTGCCAGCCAACTCGAGAACCTCAGCGGCCAGATATTCCATTACGGCAGCTAGGTAAACTGGAGCGCCTGCACCAACACGCTCGGCGTAGTTGCCCTTTCGGAGCAGACGGTGAATACGGCCCACAGGGAATTGAAGACCGGCACGGTTCGAGCGGGACTTTGCCTTTCCCTTCACTTTGCCACCTTTTCCACGTCCAGACATTTTGCTTTGCGTTTATTTCACTTAGTTCACTTTACACACGGAACACGAATGCTCGTCGAACCCCGACAGCGGAATATTTATACTTTTCCGTTTGCCGGCGCGTTCAGTTAGGGGTGGGTGACTTAGACCTGAATTGACTGCTCGAAAAAAAGTATAAAGGTGAACGCGTTCGGGCCCACATCACGATAAGTGAATTGTGTTTGTGAAAATATAAGTAACGAGAACAATGCCTCCGAAAACTAGTGGAAAGGCAGCCAAGAAGGCTGGCAAGGCTCAGAAGAACATCACCAAGAACGACAAGAAAAAGAAACGCAAGAGGAAGGAGAGCTATGCCATCTACATTTACAAGGTTCTCAAGCAGGTCCATCCTGACACGGAATTTCGTCGAAGGCGATGAGCATAATGAACAGCTTTGTAAATGATATTTTCGAGCGAATTGCTGCCGAAGCGTCTCGTCTAGCTCACTACAACAAGCGCTCGACCATCACCAGTCGGGAAATCCAAACGGCTGTTCGCCTGCTTCTGCCTGGAGAGTTGGCCAAGCATGCTGTCAGTGAGGGAACCAAGGCTGTTACCAAGTACACCAGCTCCAAATAATTGGCTCCTGCGAGTGCGGACAACAATCCAAAACGGCCCTTTTCAGGGCCACAATGGGTTATACCAAAGAAATGCATTTTTCGATATACCAATCACCAATCATCGAAATGAATTTACCAATAAAACGTATCTACCCGCAATATGGTGATACTGTTCAAATAAATATCGGAAACGAAAACTGAATGCGGCCAATATGCAATGTAATTCAATAACGCAACGCAAGACATGAAGCGTTTTATTGTTGCTGCGAACGTCAGCTAATAAATAAGTAGAACATTTTAATACACAAATACTATTTAAATTAAAGTTTTTTCTCTTGCAACAGAACGTTGTAGCCCTGAAAAGGACTTGTATAAACAAATTTCAGATCTATAAATCATAAATCTAAAGTTTTGATTGCGAACATGTACCAAATACTGTACTTTTTCACAATTTACTTTTTGGCAGCCGTAGTCTTCGCTTTCGGCTTCTTGGCGGTAGCAGAAACCGATGCTTTCTTCACCGTCTTTTTGGGTCTTGCAGACACCGCTGGCTTTGCCTTTGGGGCTTTCGCTACTACAGCCTTTGGCTTCGATGCAGTCACTTTCGCCTTTGTTGCGGCGTTCTTCGACTTTACGATTCCAGTTTTCTTGGCATCCTTGGCTTTTGCCTTCTCAGTTTTCTTATTTTCGGCAGTCTTTTTGGTAGCCACACCCTTCTTAGCTTTGGGCTTTGTGTCAGCAGCCCCAGAGGCATTTTTTTGGAGGAGACACCAATCTTTTTAGAGGCTACCTTCTTGCTTTGAACTTTTTTCTCTGCAGACAAAACCTTCGACTTTGCCTTCGGATCCTTGTCCTTCTTGGCGGAGGCCGACAGTTTGAAAGATCCAGATGCACCTTTTCCCTTTGTTTGGATAAGCTTTCCATTGACCACGGCCGATTTTAGGTACTTCTTGATGAATGGCGCTAACTTTTGGGCGTCGCATTTATAGGTGGCAGTGATATATTTTTTATTGCAAGAAGTGATGAACCGCCACGCTCCTTTAAATTTTTAATAGAAGCGTCCACCATTTGCTGAGTTGGCGGATGTGACGGCGTCGCAGTGGCTTTCTTAGCCTTTCCGGATCCAGATGCCTTTTTTTGGACCACTTTCTTCTCAACTGTCGCTGGCGTGGCAACCACTGGGGAAGCGGACGTTGCAACTGCAGAATCAGACATTTTATTCACAGAGAACACTTTTTTCTGTTAAAAACGGCCCGCGCGCTGCCTACCAACCTCCTTTGCTCTTATGAGAATCGAGGAGGAGAGCACTTTAACAATGCTACTGACATCAGTCGTTTACTATGTCTAAGTTGGCTTGAAGTATAAACCTTTTTTAATTTTTTAGTATTTAAAATCATTAATAAAAATAAGGTTTTAATTGTTCTAAACTTTTAAATAATTATTTCGTCACTTTACATTTTTAAAAGGATGTAATATGGATTTGGAGACTTTCAAATGTTGATTGAAGTTTTATATTTACATTTTTAACTGGACCAATTTATAACAAAACATCAATTAAAATAAGAAATATTGCAAATATTTTACTAATTCCTAATGTTTATTGAAATTGCAACGTTCATCCCTTAGAAAGACTTCTGAAAGAAGCGTATATTATTAATTAAGATACTATATTAGTTAATTTAAGTTCACATTAACCTACAGAAAAAGTTTCCTTTACGGCAGCATTCAGAAATAATTTTCTATCGTTAAAAATACAAATACTTTCTTAAATAATATTATATTAATATAATAAATAAAATTTTCTTGAATTATTAATGTGTTTGCTTAATTAGATCAGACCTTTCATGCATATTTTCAAATAATTTGTTCGGAAATCAATCGATTTCCTCGCCATATATGCATTAGCCTCGATGTAGTCAAATAAATAAATCAAATAAAAAATAAGAAGCAACAATTTTTTATTATCCTTTGTTATGTAATAGATATTAAATTCCCCAACCAAATTAACCAATTTCCATGCTGAATTTTAGATAACTTTTATTTTTTACAGACGTTTGAAGGGACAGTGTCAATTGTCGCGTACGACCTCTTCAATAATATTTCCAACTTAAGTTAACACATAGAAAAAAATATAAAACAGCTCATTTTATTTTATTATTTTCTGTTATTTTATAAATATTGCTCTCATCAATGTAATTTCATTATTTCCAAACTGTCTTTCGCGTAATTTAGATTTTTTTAGGTGTTTAAAGTTCAGCGTCCCTTGCCACGACACTTTTACTGCTAGTTTTACTGGACGTTAGCATCAAGAACAAATAAAAAATATTTATTATTGTAATAACCTCTTCTTGAATTTAATAATAAAAATAAGATTATTTTGATTCTTTCTCTGGCAGAATTACTATTTTTACGTATGATTGAAGATATTAATATAATAATAATAGAATATGAATTTTGTTCTTATTTGTTTTTATTTTATAAATAGTCGCAACAGAAAATTTTATCTCATTGAATCTAGTTTGTGGTCCTGAAAAGGACCGATTATAGAGTACTACACTGCAAGTTGATGCCCTGTCAGCTTAAGCACGCTCGCCGCGAATGCGTCGCGCTAACTGGATGTCTTTGGGCATAATGGTGACACGCTTGGCATGAATGGCACACAAGTTGGTATCTTCGAAGAGACCAACTAGGTAGGCTTCGCTAGCTTCCTGCAGAGCCATAACCGCCGAGCTCTGGAATCGCAAGTCCGTCTTAAAGTCCTGGCGATTTCACGCACCAGACGCTGGAAAGGCAGCTTGCGGATTAGAAGCTCGGTGCTCTTTTGGTAGCGACGGATTTCACGCAAGGCCACTGTTCCAGGGCGATAGCGATGGGCTTCTTCACACCTCCAGTGGCTGGAGCACTCTTGCGAGCGGCCTTTGTAGCCAGTTGTTTGCGTGGTGCTTTTCCACCAGTCGATTTGCGTGCAGTTTGCTTGGTACGAGCCATTTGGGTTTCACAAAATTTCACCTTCACTACTTCACGTTTAAAAACACAATAAACGATCAGAGCATTTGCTACCTACTTATATAGCAATCGTGGATGGTGAAAGAAAGAGAGAAAAACAGAGGCCATTTCATTTGACGACCGAAGAACGAAACGAACATATCGTTCGTACTCTCTCGGGTTTTTGTCGTTTTACCTATAAATAGGGGCACGCCGAAACGTTGAATTTAGTTCTTTAGTGACTTTCGTGCTGTGTGTGTATAATAGTATAAAACAGTGAAAAATGACTGGTCGTGGTAAAGGAGGCAAAGGCTTGGGAAAGGGTGGCGCCAAGCGTCATCGCAAAGTGCTGCGTGATAACATCCAAGGTATCACGAAGCCTGCTATCCGCCGTTTGGCTCGTCGAGGCGGTGTGAAGCGCATATCTGGACTCATATACGAGGAAACGCGTGGCGTTCTGAAGGTTTTCTTGGAGAACGTAATTCGTGATGCCGTCACCTACACCGAACACGCCAAGAGGAAGACTGTTACAGCCATGGATGTTGTCTACGCTCTGAAGAGGCAAGGCCGCACCCTCTACGGATTTGGCGGTTAAAAAAACTGTAAATTCTGTACCCCTATTAAGCAATCGGTCCTTTTCAGGACCACTATTTAGTTTTTAAAAGGAGGAAGATTTTAAAAAGTATTTAATTTTATTGGTTGGGACTTCAGAAATATGTAGATCGTAACTAAAAATAAATGTCGGTCGTTCGTACTCTTTCAGACGGAATGTGTATTTCTAACATGGCCTTGAACAGACTGAAATGGTTTCAGACACCGCGTGTAAAGCATCACATCGTGGTGTGGGAGTATTTAAAGAAGCAAATTGTAGTTTATACCGCATATAGAAGAAAAACTGTACTACATGTCAATCTTTAAGTAGTTTTTCTTATGATTTACTATTTACAAAAAATTCCCAAGTGTAAAATTTTTCCAATTCTTTGGTAATAATTTGGTCGTCCTGAAAAGGACGGTTTGACGATTTTATGTACAAGTAGGTTTTTAGCTTAGCCTTTGAAACGTTTAGGCCTTCTTCTCGGTCTTCGGGCAACAGAACAGCCTGTATATTAGGCAACACGCCACCTTGTGCAATTGTGACGCCGGAGAGCAGCTTGTTTAACTCCTCGTCGTTTCGGATGGCCAGTTGCAGATGACGCGGAATAATTCTAGTCTTCTTGTTGTCACGAGCAGCATTGCCAGCCAACTCGAGAACCTCAGCGGCCAGATATTCCATTACGGCAGCTAGGTAAACTGGAGCGCCTGCACCAACACGCTCGGCGTAGTTGCCCTTTCGGAGCAGACGGTGAATACGGCCCACAGGGAATTGAAGACCGGCACGGTTCGAGCGGGACTTTGCCTTTCCCTTCACTTTGCCACCTTTTCCACGTCCAGACATTTTGCTTTGCGTTTATTTCACTTAGTTCACTTTACACACGGAACACGAATGCTCGTCGAACCCCGACAGCGGAATATTTATACTTTTCCGTTTGCCGGCGCGTTCAGTTAGGGGTGGGTGACTTAGACCTGAATTGACTGCTCGAAAAAAAGTATAAAGGTGAACGCGTTCGGGCCCACATCACGATAAGTGAATTGTGTTTGTGAAAATATAAGTAACGGAACAATGCCTCCGAAAACTAGTGGAAAGGCAGCCAAGAAGGCTGGCAAGGCTCAGAAGAACATCACCAAGAACGACAAGAAAAAGAAACGCAAGAGGAAGGAGAGCTATGCCATCTACATTTACAAGGTTCTCAAGCAGGTCCATCCTGACACCGGAATTTCGTCGAAGGCGATGAGCATAATGAACAGCTTTGTAAATGATATTTTCGAGCGAATTGCTGCCGAAGCGTCTCGTCTAGCTCACTACAACAAGCGCTCGACCATCACCAGTCGAAATCCAAACGGCTGTTCGCCTGCTTCTGCCTGGAGAGTTGGCCAAGCATGCTGTCAGTGAGGGAACCAAGGCTGTTACCAAGTACACCAGCTCCAAATAATTGGCTCCTGCGAGTGCGGACAACAATCCAAAACGGCCCTTTTCAGGGCCACAATGGGTTATACCAAAGAAATGCATTTTTCGATATACCAATCACCAATCATCGAAATGAATTTACCAATAAAACGTATCTACCCGCAATATGGTGATACTGTTCAAATAAATATCGGAAACGAAAACTGAATGCGGCCAATATGCAATGTAATTCAATAACGCAACGCAAGACATGAAGCGTTTTATTGTTGCTGCGAACGTCAGCTAATAAATAAGTAGAACATTTTAATACACAAATACTATTTAAATTAAAGTTTTTTTCTCTTGCAACAGAACGTTGTAGCCCTGAAAAGGACTTGTATAAACAAATTTCAGATCTATAAATCATAAATCTAAAGTTTTGATTGCGAACATGTACCAAATACTGTACTTTTTCACAATTTACTTTTTGGCAGCCGTAGTCTTCGCTTTCGGCTTCTTGGCGGTAGCAGAAACCGATGCTTTCTTCACCGTCTTTTTGGGTCTTGCAGACACCGCTGGCTTTGCCTTTGGGGCTTTCGCTACTACAGCCTTTGGCTTCGATGCAGTCACTTTCGCCTTTGTTGCGGCGTTCTTCGACTTTACGATTCCAGTTTTCTTGGCATCCTTGGCTTTTGCCTTCTCAGTTTTCTTATTTTCGGCAGTCTTTTTGGTAGCCACACCCTTCTTAGCTTTGGGCTTTGTGTCAGCAGCCCCAGAGGCAGTTTTTTTGGAGGAGACACCAATCTTTTTAGAGGCTACCTTCTTGCTTTGAACTTTTTTCTCTGCAGACAAAACCTTCGACTTTGCCTTCGGATCCTTGTCCTTCTTGGCGGAGGCCGACAGTTTGAAAGATCCAGATGCACCTTTTCCCTTTGTTTGGATAAGCTTTCCATTGACCACGGCCGATTTTAGGTACTTCTTGATGAATGGCGCTAACTTTTGGCGTCGCATTTATAGGTGGCAGTGATATATTTTTTATTGCAAGAAGTGATGAACCGCCACGCTCCTTTAAATTTTTAATAGAAGCGTCCACCATTTGCTGAGTTGGCGGATGTGACGGCGTCGCAGTGGCTTTCTTAGCCTTTCCGGATCCAGATGCCTTTTTTTGGACCACTTTCTTCTCAACTGTCGCTGGCGTGGCAACCACTGGGGAAGCGGACGTTGCAACTGCAGAATCAGACATTTTATTCACAGAGAACACTTTTTTCTGTTAAAAACGGCCCGCGCGCTGCCTACCAACCTCCTTTGCTCTTATGAGAATCGAGGAGGAGAGCACTTTAACAATGCTACTGACATCAGTCGTTTACTATGTCTAAGTTGGCTTGAAGTATAAACCTTTTTTAATTTTTTAGTATTTAAAATCATTAATAAAAATAAGTTTTAATTGTTCTAAACTTTTAAATAATTATTTCGTCACTTTACATTTTTAAAAGGATGTAATATGGATTTGGAGACTTTCAAATGTTGATTGAAGTTTTATATTTACTTTTTAACTGGACCAATTTATAACAAAACATCAATTAAAATAAGAAATATTGCAAATATTTTACTAATTCCTAATGTTTATTGAAATTGCAACGTTCATCCCTTAGAAAGACTTCTGAAAGAAGCGTATATTATTAATTAAGATACTATATTAGTTAATTTAAGTTCACATTAACCTACAGAAAAAGTTTCCTTTACGGCAGCATTCAGAAATAATTTTCTATCGTTAAAAATACAAATACTTTCTTAAATAATATTATATTAATATAATAAATAAAATTTTCTTGAATTATTAATGTGTTTGCTTAATTAGATCAGACCTTTCATGCATATTTTCAAATAATTTGTTCGGAAATCAATCGATTTCCTCGCCATATATGCATTAGCCTCGATGTAGTCAAATAAATAAATCAAATAAAAAATAAGAAGCAACAATTTTTTATTATCCTTTGTTATGTAATAGATATTAAATTCCCCAACCAAATTAACCAATTTCCATGCTGAATTTTAGATAACTTTTATTTTTTACAGACGTTTGAAGGGACAGTGTCAATTGTCGCGTACGACCTCTTCAATAATATTTCCAACTTAAGTTAACACATAGAAAAAAATATAAAACAGCTCATTTTATTTTATTATTTTCTGTTATTTTATAAATATTGCTCTCATCAATGTAATTTCATTATTTCCAAACTGTCTTTCGCGTAATTTAGATTTTTTTAGGTGTTTAAAGTTCAGCGTCCCTTGCCACGACACTTTTACTGCTAGTTTTACTGGACGTTAGCATCAAGAACAAATAAAAAATATTTATTATTGTAATAACCTCTTCTTGAATTTAATAATAAAAATAAGATTATTTTGATTCTTTCTCTGGCAGAATTACTATTTTTACGTATGATTGAAGATATTAATATAATAATAATAGAATATGAATTTTGTTCTTTTGTTTTTATTTTATAAATAGTCGCAACAGAAAATTTTATCTCATTGAATCTAGTTTGTGGTCCTGAAAAGGACCGATTATAGAGTACTACACTGCAAGTTGATGCCCTGTCAGCTTAAGCACGCTCGCCGCGAATGCGTCGCGCTAACTGGATGTCTTTGGGCATAATGGTGACACGCTTGGCATGAATGGCACACAAGTTGGTATCTTCGAAGAGACCAACTAGGTAGGCTTCGCTAGCTTCCTGCAGAGCCATAACCGCCGAGCTCTGGAATCGCAAGTCCGTCTTAAAGTCCTGGCGATTTCACGCACCAGACGCTGGAAAGGCAGCTTGCGGATTAGAAGCTCGGTGCTCTTTTGGTAGCGACGGATTTCACGCAAGGCCACTGTTCCAGGGCGATAGCGATGGGCTTCTTCACACCTCCAGTGGCTGGAGCACTCTTGCGAGCGGCCTTTGTAGCCAGTTGTTTGCGTGGTGCTTTTCCACCAGTCGATTTGCGTGCAGTTTGCTTGGTACGAGCCATTTGGGTTTCACAAAATTTCACCTTCACTACTTCACGTTTAAAAACACAATAAACGATCAGAGCATTTGCTACCTACTTATATAGCAATCGTGGATGGTGAAAGAAAGAGAGAAAAACAGAGGCCATTTCATTTGACGACCGAAGAACGAAACGAACATATCGTTCGTACTCTCTCGGGTTTTTGTCGTTTTACCTATAAATAGGGGCACGCCGAAACGTTGAATTTAGTTCTTTAGTGACTTTCGTGCTGTGTGTGTATAATAGTATAAAACAGTGAAAAATGACTGGTCGTGGTAAAGGAGGCAAAGGCTTGGGAAAGGGTGGCGCCAAGCGTCATCGCAAAGTGCTGCGTGATAACATCCAAGGTATCACGAAGCCTGCTATCCGCCGTTTGGCTCGTCGAGGCGGTGTGAAGCGCATATCTGGACTCATATACGAGGAAACGCGTGGCGTTCTGAAGGTTTTCTTGGAGAACGTAATTCGTGATGCCGTCACCTACACCGAACACGCCAAGAGGAAGACTGTTACAGCCATGGATGTTGTCTACGCTCTGAAGAGGCAAGGCCGCACCCTCTACGGATTTGGCGGTTAAAAAAACTGTAAATTCTGTACCCCTATTAAGCAATCGGTCCTTTTCAGGACCACTATTTAGTTTTTAAAAGGAGGAAGATTTTAAAAAGTATTTAATTTTATTGGTTGGGACTTCAGAAATATGTAGATCGTAACTAAAAATAAATGTCGGTCGTTCGTACTCTTTCAGACGGAATGTGTATTTCTAACATGGCCTTGAACAGACTGAAATGGTTTCAGACACCGCGTGTAAAGCATCACATCGTGGTGTGGAGTATTTAAAGAAGCAAATTGTAGTTTATACCGCATATAGAAGAAAAACTGTACTACATGTCAATCTTTAAGTAGTTTTTCTTATGATTTACTATTTACAAAAAATTCCCAAGTGTAAAATTTTTCCAATTCTTTGGTAATAATTTGGTCGTCCTGAAAAGGACGGTTTGACGATTTTATGTACAAGTAGGTTTTTAGCTTAGCCTTTGAAACGTTTAGGCCTTCTTCTCGGTCTTCTTGGGCAACAGAACAGCCTGTATATTAGGCAACACGCCACCTTGTGCAATTGTGACGCCGGAGAGCAGCTTGTTTAACTCCTCGTCGTTTCGGATGGCCAGTTGCAGATGACGCGGAATAATTCTAGTCTTCTTGTTGTCACGAGCAGCATTGCCAGCCAACTCGAGAACCTCAGCGGCCAGATA
>NW_022611177.1:0-32589 GCF_004382195.2 Drosophila sechellia
AGCTAGGTAAACTGGAGCGCCTGCACCAACACGCTCGGCGTAGTTGCCCTTTCGGAGCAGACGGTGAATACGGCCCACAGGGAATTGAAGACCGCACGGTTCGAGCGGACTTTGCCTTTCCCTTCAACTTGCCACCTTTTCCACGTCCAGACATTTTGCTTTGCGTTTATTTCACTTATTCACTTTACAAATAACGGAACACGAATGCTCGTCGAACCCCACAGCGGAATATTTATACTTGTTCCGTTTGCCGGCGCGTTCAGTTAGGGTGGGTGACTTAGACCTGAATTGACTGCTCCGAAAAAAAGTATAAGGTGAACGCTTCGGGCCCACATCACGATAAGTGAATAATGTGTTTGGAAAATATAAGTAACGTGAACAATGCCTCCGAAACTAGTGGAAAGGCAGCCAAGAAGGCTGGCAAGGCTCAGAAGAACATCACCAAGAACGACAAGAAAAAGAACGCAAGAGGAGAGAGCTATGCCATCTACATTTACAAGGTTCTCAAGCAGGTCCATCCTGAACCGGAATTTCGTCAAGCGATGAGCATAATGAACAGCTTGTAATGATATTTTCGACGAATTGTGCCGAAGCGTCTCGTCTAGCTCACTACAACAAGCGCTCGACCATCACCAGTCGGAAATCCAAACGGCTGTTCGCCTGCTTCTGCCTGGAGAGTTGGCCAAGCATGGTGTCAGTGAGGGAACCAAGCTGTTACCAAGTACACCAGCTCCAAATAATTGGCTCCTGCGAGTGCGGACAAACAATCCAAACGGCCCTTTCAGGGCCCACAATGGGTTATACCAAAAATGCATTTTTCATTTACCAATCACCAATCATCGAAAATAATTTACCAATAAAACGTTCTACCGCAATAGTGGTATACTTTCAAATAAATATCGGAAACGAAAACTGAATGCGGCCATATGCAATGTAATTCAATAACGCAACGCAAGACATGAAGCGTTTATTGTTGCTGCGAACGTCAGCTAATAAATAAGTAGAACATTTTATACACAAATACTATTTAAAATTAAAGTTTTTTCTCTTGCAACAGAACGTTGTAGCCCTGAAAAGGACTTGTATAAACAAATTTCAGATCTATAAATCATAAATCTTAAAGTTTGATTGCGAGAACATGTACCAAATACTGTACTTTTTCACAATTTACTTTTTGGCAGCGCGTAGTCTTCGCTTTCGGCTCTTCGGTAGCAGAAACGATCTTTCTTCACCTTTTTGGTCTTGCAGACACCGCTGGCTTTGCTTGGCTTTCGCTACTACAGCCTTTGGCTTCTGCAGTCACTTTCGCCTTTGTTGCGGCGTTCTTCGACTTTACGATTCCAGTTTTCTTGGCATCCTGGCTTTTGCCTTCTCAGTTTCTTATTTTCGGCAGTCTTTTTGTAGCCACACCCTTCTTAGCTTGGCTTTGTGTCAGCAGCCCCAGAGGCAGTTTTTTTGAGGAGACACCAATCTTTTTAGAGGCTACCTTCTTGCTTTGAACTTTTTCTCTGCAGACAAAACCTTCGACTTTGCCTTCGGATCCTTGTCCTTCTGCGGAGGCCGACATTGAAAGATCCAGATGCACCTTTTCCCTTTGTTTGGATAAGCTTTCCATTGACCACGCCGATTTTAGGTACTTCTTGATGAATGGCGCTAACTTTGGCGTCGCATTTATGGTGGCAGTGATATATTTTTTTATTGCAAGAAGTGATGAACCGCCACGCTCTTTAAATTTTAATAGAAGCGTCCACCATTTGCTGAGTTGGCGGATGTGACGCCGTCGCAGTGGCTTTCTTAGCCTTTCCGGATCCAGATGCCTTTTTTGGACCACTTTCTTCTCAACTGTCGCTGGCGTGGCAACCACTGGGGAAGCGGACGTTGCAACTGCAGAATCAGACATTTTATTCACAGAGAACACTTTTTCTGTAAAACGGCCGCGCGCTGCCTACCAACCTCCTTTGCTCTTATGAGAATCGAGGAGGAGAGCACTTTAACAATGCTACTGACATCAGTCGTTTACTATGTCTAAGTTGCTTGAAGTATAAACCTTTTTAATTTTTAGTATTTAAAATCATTAATAAAATAAGGTTTTAATTATGTTATTGAAAAGTTTCTTATATTTACATTTTTAACTGACCAATTTATAACAAAACATCAATTAAAATAAGAAATATTGCAAATATTTTACTAATTCCAATGTTTATTGAAATTGCAACGTTCATCCCTTAGAAAGACTTCTGAAAGAAGCGTATATTATTAATTAAGATACTATATAGTTAATTTAAGTTCACATTAACCTACAGAAAAAGTTTCCTTTACGGCAGCATTCAGAAATAATTTTCTATCGTTAAAAATACAAATACTTTCTTAAATAATATATATTAATATAATAAATAAAATTTTTGAATATTAATTGTTTGCTTAATTAGATCAGACCTTTCATGCATATTTCAAATAATTGTTCGGAAATCAATCGATTTCCTCGCCATATATGCATTAGCCTCGATGTAGTCAAATAAATAAATCAAATAAAAAATAAGAAGCAACAATTTTATTATCCTTTGTTATGTAATAGATATTAATTCCCCAACCAAATTAACCAATTTCCATGCTGAATTTAGATAAACTTTATTTTTACAGACGTTGAAGGGACAGTGTCAATTGTCGCGTACGACCTCTTCAATAATATTTCCAACTTAATTAACACATAGAAAAAAATATAAAACAGCTCATTTTATTTATATTTTCGTTATTTTATTTAAATATTGCTCTCATCAATGTAATTCATTATTTCCAAACTGTCTTTCGCGTAATTTAGATTTTTTTAGGGTTTAAAGTTCAGCGTCCCTTGCCACGACATTTTACTGTAGTTTTACTGACGTTAGCATCAAGAACAAATAAAAAATATTTATTATTGTAATAACCTCTTCTTGAATTAATAATAAAAATAAGATTATTTTGATTCTTTCTCTGGCAGAATTACTATTTTTACGTATGATTGAAGATATTAATATAATAATAATAGAATATGAATTTGTTCTATTTGTTTTTATTTATAAATAGTCGCAACAGAAAATTTTATCTCATGAATCTAGTTTGTGGTCCTGAAAAGACCGTTATAGAGTACTACACGAAGTTGATGCCCTGTCAGCTTAAGCACGCTCGCCGCGAATGCGTCGCGCTAACTGATGTCTTTGGGCATAATGTGACACGCTTGGCATGAATGGCACACAAGTTGGTATCTTCGAAGAGACCAACTAGGTAGGCTTCGCTAGCTTCCTGCAGAGCCATAACGCCGAGCTCTGGAATCGCAAGTCCGTCTTAAAGTCCTGGCGATTCACGCACCAGACGCTGGAAAGCAGCTTGCGGATTAGAAAGCTCGGTGCTCTTTGGTAGCGACGGATTTCACGCAAGGCCACTGTTCCAGGGCGATAGCGATGGGCTTCTTCACACCTCCAGTGGCTGGAGCACTCTTGCGAGCGGCCTTTGTAGCCAGTTGTTTGCGTGGTGCTTTTCCACCAGTCGATTTGCGTGCAGTTTGCTTGGTACGAGCCATTGTTTCACAAAATTTCACCTTCACTACTTCACGTTAAAAACACAATAAACGATCAGAGCATTTGCTACCTACTTATATGCAATCGGATGGTGAAAGAGAGAGAGAAAAACAGAGGCCATTTCATTGACGACCGAAGAACGAAACGAACATATCGTTCGTACTCTCTCGGTTTTTGTCGTTTTACCTATAAATAGGCACGCCGAAACGTTGAATTTAGTTCTTTAGTGACTTTCTGTGTGTGGTTATAATAGATAAAACAGTGAAAAATGACTGGTCGTGGTAAAGGAGGCAAAGGCTTGGGAAAGGGTGGCGCCAAGCTCATCGCAAAGTGCTGCGTATAACATCCAAGTATCACGAAGCCTGCTATCCGCCTTTGGCTCGTCGAGGCGTGTGAAGCGCATATCTGGACTATATACGAGGAAACGCGTGGCGTTCTGAAGGTTTTCTTGGAGAACGTAATTCGTGATGCCGTCACCTACACCGAACACGCCAAGAGGAAGACTGTTACAGCCATGATGTTGTCTACGCTCTGAAGAGGCAAGCCGCACCCCTACGGATTTGGCGGTTAAAAAACTGTAAATTCTGTACCCCTATTAAGCAATCGGTCCTTTTCAGACCACTATTTAGTTTTAAAAGAGAAGATTTCAAAAAGTATTTAATTTATTGGTTGGACTTCAGAAATATGTAATCGTAACTAAAAATAAATGTGGTCGTTCGTACTCTTTCAGACGGAATGTGTATTTCTAACATGGCCTTGAACAGACTGAAATGGTTTCAGACACCGCGTGTAAAGCATCACATCGTGGTGTGGAGTTTTAAAGAAGCAAATTGTAGTTTATACCGCATATAGAAGAAAAACTTACTACATGTCAATTTAAGTATTTTCTTATGATTTACTAATGTTAAATTTCTTCGGTAATAATTTGGTCGTCCTGAAAAGGACG
Organism: Drosophila sechellia; assembly: GCF_004382195.2. Lineage (NCBI taxonomy): Eukaryota > Metazoa > Arthropoda > Insecta > Diptera > Drosophilidae > Drosophila > Drosophila sechellia. The sequence continues at coordinate 4,501 of NW_022611177.1, forward strand.
TTTGACGATTTTATGTACAAGTAGGTTTTAGCTTAGCCTTTGAAACGTTTAGGCCTTCTTCTCGTCTCTGGCAACAGAACAGCCTGTATATTAGCAACACGCCACCTTGTGCAATTGTGACGCCGGAGAGCAGCTTGTTTAATCTCGTCGTTTCGGATGGCCAGTTGCAGATGACGCGGAATAATTCTAGTCTTCTTGTTGTCACGAGCAGCATTGCAGCCAACTCGAGAACCTCAGCGGCCAGATATTCCATTACGCAGCTAGGTAAACTGGAGCGCCTGCACCAACACGCTCGGCGTAGTTGCCCTTTCGGAGCAGACGGTGAATACGGCCCACAGGAATTGAAGACCGGCACGGTTCGAGCGGGACTTTGCCTTTCCCTTCACTTTGCCACCTTTTCCACGTCCAGACATTTTGCTTTGCGTTTATTTCACTTAGTTCACTTTACACACGGAACACGAATGCTCGTCGAACCCCGACAGCGAATATTTATACTTTTCCGTTTGCCGGCGCGTTCAGTTGGGTGGTGACTAGACCTGAATTGACTGCTCGAAAAAAGTATAAAGGTGAACGCGTTCGGCCCACATCAATAAGTGAATTGTTGTGAAAATATAAGTAACGTGAACAATGCCTCCGAAAACTAGTGAAAGCAGCCAAGAAGGCTGGCAAGCTCAGAAGAACATCACCAAGAACGACAAGAAAAAGAAACGCAAGAGAAGGAGAGCTATGCCATCTACATTTACAAGGTTCTCAAGCAGGTCCATCCTGACACCGGAATTTCGTCGAAGGCGATGAGCATAATGAACAGCTTTGTAAATGATATTTTCGAGCGAATTGCTGCCGAAGCGTCTCGTTAGCTCACTACAACAAGCGCTCGACCATCACCAGTCGGGAAATCCAAACGGCTGTTCGCCTGCTTCTGCCTGAGAGTTGGCCAACATGCTGTCAGTGAGGAACCAAGGCTGTTACCAAGTACACCAGCTCCAAATAATTGGCTCCTGCGAGTGCGGACAACAAATCCAAACGGCCCTTTCAGGGCCACAATGGTGTTATACCAAAGAAATGCATTTTTCGATATACAATCACCAATCATCGAAAATGAATTTACCAATAAAACGTATCTACCCGCAATATGGTATACTGTTCAAAAAATATCGGAAACGAAAACTGAATGCGGCCAATATGCAATGTAATTCAATAACGCAACGCAAGACATGAAGCGTTTTATTGTTGTGCGAACGTCAGCTAATAAATAAGTAGAACATTTTATACACAAATACTATTTAAATTAAAGTTTTTTCTCTTGCAACAGAACGTTGTAGCCCTGAAAAGACTTGTATAAACAAATTTCAGATCTATAAATCATAAATCTAAATTTTGATTGCGAACATGTACCAAATACTGTACTTTTCACAATTTACTTTTGGCAGCCGTAGTCTTCGCTTTCGGCTTCTTGCGTAGCAAAACCGATGCTTTCTTCACCGTCTTTTGGTCTTGCAGACACCGCTGGCTTTGCCTTTGGGCTTTCGCTACTACAGCCTTTGCTTCGATGCAGTCACTTTCGCCTTTGTTGCGGCGTTCTTCGACTTTACGATTCCAGTTTTCTGGCATCCTTGCTTTTGCCTTCTCAGTTTTTATTTCGGCAGTCTTTTGGTAGCCACACCCTTCTTAGCTTTGGCTTTGTGTCAGCAGCCCCAGAGCAGTTTTTTGGAGGAGACACCAATCTTTTTAGAGGCTACCTTCTTGCTTTGAACTTTTTTCTCTGCAGACAAAACCTTCGACTTTGCCTTCGGATCCTTGTCCTTCTTGGCGGAGGCCGACAGTTTGAAAGATCCAGATGCACCTTTTCCCTTTGTTTGGATAAGCTTTCCATTGACCACGGCCGATTTTAGGTACTTCTTGATGAATGGCGTAACTTTTGGCGTCGCATTTATAGGTGGCAGTGATATATTTTTTTATTGCAAGAAGTGATGAACCGCCACGCTCCTTTAAATTTTTAATAGAAGCGTCCACCATTTGCTGAGTTGGCGGATGTGACGGCGTCGCAGTGGCTTCTTAGCCTTTCCGATCCAGATGCCTTTTTTTGACCACTTTCTTCTCAACTGTCGCTGCGTGGCAACCACTGGGAAGCGGACGTTGCAACTGCAGAATCAGACATTTTATTCACAGAGAACACTTTTTTCTGTTAAAACGGCCCGCGCGCTGCCTACCAACCTCCTTTGCTCTTATGAGAATCGAGGAGGAGAGCACTTTAACAATGCTACTGACATCAGTCGTTACTATGTCTAAGTTGGCTTGAAGTATAAACCTTTTTAATTTTTTTAGTATTTAAAATCATTAATAAAAATAAGGTTTTAGATTCAAATGTGATTGAAGTTTATATTTACATTTTAACTGGACCAATTTATAACAAAACATCAATTAAAATAAGAAATATTGCAAATATTTTACTAATTCCTAATGTTTATTGAAATTGCAACGTTCATCCTTAGAAAGACTTCTGAAAGAAGCGTATATTATTAATTAAGATACTATATTAGTTAATTTAAGTTCACATTAACCTACAGAAAAAGTTTCCTTTACGGCAGCATTCAGAAATAATTTTCTATCGTTAAAAATACAAATACTTCTTAAATAATATATATTAATATAATAAATAAAATTTTCTTGAATTATTAATGTGTTGCTTAATTAGATCAGACCTTTCATGCATTTTTCAAATAATTTGTTCGGAAATCAATCGATTTCCTCGCCATATATGCATTAGCCTCGATGTAGTCAAATAAATAAATCAAATAAAAAATAAGAAGCAACAATTTTTATTATCCTTTGTTATGAATAGATATTAAATTCCCCAACCAAATTAACCAATTTCCATGCTGAATTTTAGATAACTTTTATTTTTTACAGACGTTTGAAGGGACAGTGTCAATTGTCGCGTACGACCTCTTCAATAATATTTCCAACTTAAGTTAACACATAGAAAAAAATATAAAACAGCTCATTTTATTTTATTATTTTCTGTTATTTTATAAATATTGCTCTCATCAATGTAATTTCATTATTTCCAAACTGTCTTTCGCGTAATTTAGTTTTTAGGTGTTTAAAGTTCAGCGTACCTTTACTGCTCTGACGTTAGCATCAAGAACAAATAAAAAATATTTATTATATGTAATAACCTCTTCTTGAATTTAATAATAAAAATAAGATTATTTTGATTTTCTCTGCAGAATTACTATTTTTACGTATGATTGAAGATATTAATATAATAATAATAGAATATGAATTTTGTTCTTATTTGTTTTTATTTTATAAATAGTCGCAACAGAAAATTTTATCTCATTGAATCTAGTTGTGGTCCTGAAAAGGACCGATTATAGAGTACTACACTGCAAGTTGATGCCCTGTCAGCTTAAGCACGCTCGCCGCGAATGCGTCGCGCTAACTGGATGTCTTTGGCATAATGGTGACACGCTTGGCATGAATGGCACACAAGTTGTATCTTCGAAGAGACCAACTAGGTAGGCTTCGCTAGCTTCCTGCAGAGCCATAACCGCCGAGCTCTGGAATCGCAAGTCCGTCTTAAAGTCCTGGCGATTTCACGCACCAGACGCTGGAAAGCAGCTTGCGGATTAGAAGCTCGGTGCTCTTTTGGTAGCGACGGATTTCACGCAAGGCCACTGTTCCAGGGCGATAGCGATGGGCTTCTTCACACCTCCAGTGGCTGGAGCACTCTTGCGAGCGGCCTTTGTAGCCAGTTGTTTGCGTGGTGCTTTTCCACCAGTCGATTTGCGTGCAGTTTGTTGGTACGAGCCATTTGGTTTCACAAAATTTCACCTTCACTACTTCACGTTTAAAAACACAATAAACGATCAGAGCATTTGCTACCTACTTATATAGCAATCGTGGATGGTGAAAGAAAGAGAGAAAAACAGAGGCCATTTCATTTGACGACCGAAGAACGAAACGAACATATCGTTCGTACTCTCTCGCGGTTTTGTCGTTTTACCTATAAATAGGGCACGCCGAAACGTTGAATTTAGTTCTTTAGTGATTTCGTGCTGTGTGTGTATAATAGTATAAAACAGTGAAAAATGACTGGTCGTGGTAAAGGAGCAAAGGCTTGGAAAGGTGGCGCCAAGCGTCATCGCAAAGTGCTGCGTGATAACATCCAAGTATCACGAAGCCTGCTATCCGCCGTTTGGCTCGTCGAGCGTGTGAAGCGCATATCTGGACTCATATACGAGGAAACGGTGGCGTTCTGAAGGTTTTCTTGAGAACGTAATTCGTGATGCCGTCACCTACACCGAACACGCCAAGAGGAAGACTGTTACAGCCATGGATGTTGTCTACGCTCTGAAGAGGCAAGGCCGCACCCTCTACGGATTGGCGGTTAAAAAAACTGTAAATTCTGTACCCCTATTAAGCAATCGGCTTTTCAGGACCACTATTTAGTTTTTAAAGGAGAAGATTTTCAAAAAGTATTTAATTTTATTGGTTGGACTTCAGAAATATGTAGATCGTAACTAAAAATAAATGTCGGTCGTTCGTACTCTTTCAGACGGAATGTGTATTTCTAACATGCCTTGAACAGACTGAAATGTTTCAGACACCGCGTGTAAAGCATCACATCGTGGTGTGGGAGTATTTAAAGAAGCAAATTGTAGTTTATACGCATATAGAGAAAAAAACTGTACTACATGTCAATCTTTAAGTAGTTTTTCTTATTGATTTACTAATTTTTCAATTCTTGGTAATAATTTGGTCGTCCTGAAAAGGACGGTTTGACGATTTATGTACAAGTAGGTTTTTAGCTTAGCCTTTGAAACGTTTAGGCCTTCTTCTCGGTCTTCTGGGCAACAGAACAGCCTGTATATTAGGCAACACGCCACCTTGTGCAATTGTGACGCCGGAGAGCAGCTTGTTTAACTCCTCGTCGTTTCGGATGGCCAGTTGCAGATGACGCGGAATAATTCTAGTCTTCTTGTTGTCACGAGCAGCATTGCCAGCCAACTCGAGAACCTCAGCGGCCAGATATTCCATTACGGCAGCTAGTAAACTGGAGCGCCTGCACCAACACGCTCGGCGTAGTTGCCCTTTCGGAGCAGACGGTGAATACGGCCCACAGGAATTGAAGACCGCACGGTTCGAGCGGACTTTGCCTTTCCCTTCACTTTGCCACCTTTTCCACGTCCAGACATTTTGCTTTGCGTTTATTTCACTTAGTTCACTTTACACACGGAACACGAATGCTCGTCGAACCCCGACAGCGGAATATTTATACTTTTCCGTTTGCCGGCGCGTTCAGTTAGGGTGGTGACTTAGACCTGAATTGACTGCTCGAAAAAAAGTATAAAGGTGAACGCGTTCGGCCCACATCACGATAAGTGAATTGTGTTTGTGAAAATATAAGTAACGAGAACAATGCCTCCGAAAACTAGGGAAAGGCAGCCAAGAAGGCTGGCAAGGCTCGAAGAACATCACCAAGAACGACAAGAAAAAGAAACGCAAGAGAAGGAGAGCTATGCCATCTACATTTACAAGGTTCTCAAGCAGGTCCATCCTGACACCGGAATTTCGTCGAAGGCGATGAGCATAATGAACAGCTTTGTAAATGATATTTCGAGCGAATTGCTGCCGAAGCGTCTCGTCTAGCTCACTACAACAAGCGCTCGACCATCACCAGTCGGGAAATCCAAACGGCTGTTCGCCTGCTTCTGCCTGGAGAGTTGGCCAAGCATGCTGTCAGTGAGGAACCAAGGCTTTACCAAGTACACCAGCTCCAAATAATTGGCTCCTGCGAGTGCGGACAACAATCCAAAACGGCCCTTTCAGGCCACAATGGTTATACCAAAGAAATGCATTTTTCGATATACCAATCACCAATCATCGAAATGAATTTACCAATAAAACGTATCTACCCGCAATATGGTGATACTGTTCAAATAAATATCGGAAACGAAAACTGAATGCGGCCAATATGCAATGTAATTCAATAACGCAACGCAAGACATGAAGCGTTTTATTGTTGCTGCGAACGTCAGCTAATAAATAAGTAGAACATTTTATACACAAATACTATTTAAATAAAGTTTTTTTCTCTTGCAACAGAACGTTGTAGCCCTGAAAAGGACTTGTATAAACAAATTTCAGATCTATAAATCATAAATCTAAAGTTTTGATTGCGAACATGTACCAAATACTGTATTCAATTTATTGTAGTCTTCGCTTTCGGCTTCTGCGGTAGCAGAAACCGATGCTTTCTTCACCGTCTTTTTGGTCTTGCAGACACCGCTGGCTTTGCCTTTGGGCTTTCGCTACTACAGCCTTTGGCTTCGATGCAGTCACTTTCGCCTTTGTTGCGGCGTTCTTCGACTTTACGATTCCAGTTTTCTTGTCCTTGCTTTTGCCTTCTCAGTTTTCTTATTTTCGGCAGTCTTTTGTAGCCACACCCTTCTTAGCTTTGGCTTTGTGTCAGCAGCCCAGAGGCAGTTTTTTGGAGAGACACCAATCTTTTTAGAGGCTACCTTCTTGCTTTGAACTTTTTCTCTGCAGAAAAACCTTCGACTTTGCCTTCGGATCCTTGTCCTTCTTGCGGAGGCCGACAGTTGAAAGATCCAGATGCACCTTTTCCCTTTGTTTGGATAAGCTTTCCATTGACCACGGCCGATTTTAGGTACTTCTTGATAATGGCGCTAATTTTGGGCGTCGCATTTATGGTGCAGTGAATATTTTTTTATTGCAAGAAGTGATGAACCGCCACGCTCCTTTAAATTTTTAATAGAAGCGTCCACCATTTGCTGAGTTGGCGGATGTGACGGCGTCGCAGTGGCTTTCTTAGCCTTTCCGGATCCAGATGCCTTTTTTTGGACCACTTTCTTCTCAACTGTCGCTGGCGTGGCAACCACTGGGGAAGGGACGTTGCAACTGCAGAATCAGACATTTTATTCACAGAGAACACTTTTTTCTGTTAAAAACGGCCCGCGCGCTGCCTACCAACCTCCTTTGCTCTTATGAGAATCGAGGAGGAGAGCACTTTAACAATGCTACTGACATCAGTCGTTTACTATGTCTAAGTTGGCTTGAAGTATAAACCTTTTTTAATTTTTTAGTATTAATAAATTTCATTAATTTAAAAATAATATGTTTAATTTAAATGTTGATTGAAGTTTTATATTTACATTTTTAACTGGACCAATTTATAACAAAACATCAATTAAAATAAGAAATATTGCAAATATTTTACTAATTCCTAATGTTTATTGAAATTGCAACGTTCATCCCTTAGAAAGACTTCTGAAAGAAGCGTATATTATTAATTAAGATACTATATTAGTTAATTTAAGTTCACATTAACCTACAGAAAAAGTTTCCTTTACGGCAGCATTCAGAAATAATTTTCTATCGTTAAAAATACAAATACTTTCTTAAATAATAATATTAATATAATAAATAAAATTTTCTTGAATTATTAATGTGTTTGCTTAATTAGATCAGACCTTTCATGCATATTTTCAAATAATTTGTTCGGAAATCAATCGATTTCCTCGCCATATATGCATTAGCCTCGATGTAGTCAAATAAATAAATCAAATAAAAAATAAGAAGCAACAATTTTTATTATCCTTTGTTATGTAATAGATATTAAATTCCCCAACCAAATTAACCAATTTCCATGCTGAATTTTAGATAACTTTTATTTTTACAGACGTTTGAAGGGACAGTGTCAATTGTCGCGTACGACCTCTTCAATAATATTTCCAACTTAAGTTAACACATAGAAAAAAATATAAAACAGCTCATTTTATTTTATTATTTTCTGTTATTTATAAATATTGCTCTCATCAATGTAATTTCATTATTTCCAAACTGTCTTTCGCGTAATTTAGATTTTTTTAGGTGTTTAAAGTTCAGCGCTACACACTCTAGTACTGACTTAGCATCAAGAACAAATAAAAAATATTTATTATTGTAATAACCTCTTCTTGAATTTAATAATAAAAATAAGATTATTTGATTCTTTCTCTGGCAGAATTACTATTTTTACGTATGATTGAAGATATTAATATAATAATAATAGAATATGAATTTTGTTCTTATTTGTTTTTATTTTATAAATAGTCGCAACAGAAAATTTTATCTCATTGAATCTAGTTTGTGGTCCTGAAAAGGACCGATTATAGAGTACTACACTGCAAGTTGATGCCCTGTCAGCTTAAGCACGCTCGCCGCGAATGCGTCGCGCTAACTGGATGTCTTTGGGCATAATGGTGACACGCTTGGCATGAATGGCACACAAGTTGGTATCTTCGAAGAGACCAACTAGGTAGGCTTCGCTAGCTTCCTGCAGAGCCATAACCGCCGAGCTCTGGAATCGCAAGTCCGTCTTAAAGTCCTGGCGATTTCACGCACCAGACGCTGGAAAGGCAGCTTGCGGATTAGAAGCTCGGTGCTCTTTTGGTAGCGACGGATTTCACGCAAGGCCACTGTTCCAGGGCGATAGCGATGGGGCTTCTTCACACCTCCAGTGGCTGGAGCACTCTTGCGAGCGGCCTTTGTAGCCAGTTGTTTGCGTGGTGCTTTTCCACCAGTCGATTTGCGTGCAGTTTGCTTGGTACGAGCCATTTGGGTTTCACAAAATTTCACCTTCACTACTTCACGTTTAAAAACACAATAAACGATCAGAGCATTTGCTACCTACTTATATAGCAATCGTGGATGGTGAAAGAGAGAAAAACAGAGGCCATTTCATTTGACGACCGAAGAACGAAACGAACATATCGTTCGTACTCTCTCGGGTTTTTGTCGTTTTACCTATAAATAGGGCACGCCGAAACGTTGAATTTAGTTCTTTAGTGACTTTCGTGCTGTGTGTTAGTATATAGTATAAAACAGTGAAAAATGACTGGTCGTGGTAAAGGAGGCAAAGGCGGGAAAGGGTGGCGCCAAGCGTCATCGCAAAGTGCTGCGTGATAACATCCAAGGTATCACGAAGCCTGCTATCCGCCGTTTGGCTCGTCGAGGCGGTGTGAAGCGCATATCTGGACTCATATACGAGGAAACGCGTGGCGTTCTGAAGGTTTTCTTGGAGAACGTAATTCGTGATGCCGTCACCTACACCGAACACGCCAAGAGGAAGACTGTTACAGCCATGGATGTTGTCTACGCTCTGAAGAGGCAAGGCCGCACCCTCTACGGATTTGGCGGTTAAAAAAACTGTAAATTCTGTACCCCTATTAAGCAATCGGTCCTTTTCAGGACCACTATTTAGTTTTTAAAAGGAGGAAGATTTTCAAAAAGTATTTAATTTTATTGGTTGGGACTTCAGAAATATGTAGATCGTAACTAAAAATAAATGTCGGTCGTTCGTACTCTTTCAGACGGAATGTGTATTTCTAACATGGCCTTGAACAGACTGAAATGGTTTCAGACACCGCGTGTAAAGCATCACATCGTGGTGTGGGAGTATTTAAAGAAGCAAATTGTAGTTTATACCGCATATAGAAGAAAAACTGTACTACATGTCAATCTTTAAGTAGTTTTTCTTATGTTATTAAAAATTCCCAATGTAAAATTTTTCCAATTCTTTGGTAATAATTTGGTCGTCCTGAAAAGGACGGTTTGACGATTTTATGTACAAGTAGGTTTTTAGCTTAGCCTTTGAAACGTTTAGGCCTTCTTCTCGGTCTTCTTGGGCAACAGAACAGCCTGTATATTAGGCAACACGCCACCTTGTGCAATTGTGACGCCGGAGAGCAGCTTGTTTAACTCCTCGTCGTTTCGGATGGCCAGTTGCAGATGACGCGGAATAATTCTAGTCTTCTTGTTGTCACGAGCAGCATTGCCAGCCAACTCGAGAACCTCAGCGGCCAGATATTCCATTACGGCAGCTAGGTAAACTGGAGCGCCTGCACCAACACGCTCGGCGTAGTTGCCCTTTCGGAGCAGACGGTGAATACGGCCCACAGGGAATTGAAGACCGGCACGGTTCGAGCGGGACTTTGCCTTTCCCTTCACTTTGCCACCTTTTCCACGTCCAGACATTTTGCTTTGCGTTTATTTCACTTAGTTCACTTTACACACGGAACACGAATGCTCGTCGAACCCCGACAGCGGAATATTTATACTTTTCCGTTTGCCGGCGCGTTCAGTTAGGGGTGGGTGACTTAGACCTGAATTGACTGCTCGAAAAAAAGTATAAAGGTGAACGCGTTCGGGCCCACATCACGATAAGTGAATTGTGTTGTGAAAATATAAGTAACGAGAACAATGCCTCCGAAAACTAGTGGAAAGGCAGCCAAGAAGGCTGGCAAGGCTCAGAAGAACATCACCAAGAACGACAAGAAAAAGAAACGCAAGAGGAAGGAGAGCTATGCCATCTACATTTACAAGGTTCTCAAGCAGGTCCATCCTGACACGGAATTTCGTCGAAGGCGATGAGCATAATGAACAGCTTTGTAAATGATATTTTCGAGCGAATTGCTGCCGAAGCGTCTCGTCTAGCTCACTACAACAAGCGCTCGACCATCACCAGTCGGGAAATCCAAACGGCTGTTCGCCTGCTTCTGCCTGGAGAGTTGGCCAAGCATGCTGTCAGTGAGGGAACCAAGGCTGTTACCAAGTACACCAGCTCCAAATAATTGGCTCCTGCGAGTGCGGACAACAATCCAAAACGGCCCTTTTCAGGGCCACAATGGGTTATACCAAAGAAATGCATTTTTCGATATACCAATCACCAATCATCGATAATGAATTTACCAATAAAACGTATCTACCCGCAATATGGTGATACTGTTCAAATAAATATCGGAAACGAAAACTGAATGCGGCCAATATGCAATGTAATTCAATAACGCAACGCAAGACATGAAGCGTTTTATTGTTGCTGCGAACGTCAGCTAATAAATAAGTAGAACATTTTATACACAAATACTATTTAAATTAAAGTTTTTTCTCTTGCAACAGAACGTTGTAGCCCTGAAAAGGACTTGTATAAACAAATTTCAGATCTATAAATCATAAATCTAAAGTTTTGATTGCGAACATGTACCAAATACTGTACTTTTTCACAATTTACTTTTTGGCAGCCGTAGTCTTCGCTTTCGGCTTCTTGGCGGTAGCAGAAACCGATGCTTTCTTCACCGTCTTTTTGGGTCTTGCAGACACCGCTGGCTTTGCCTTTGGGGCTTTCGCTACTACAGCCTTTGGCTTCGATGCAGTCACTTTCGCCTTTGTTGCGGCGTTCTTCGACTTTACGATTCCAGTTTTCTTGGCATCCTTGGCTTTTGCCTTCTCAGTTTTCTTATTTTCGGCAGTCTTTTGGTAGCCACACCCTTCTTAGCTTTGGGCTTTGTGTCAGCAGCCCCAGAGGCAGTTTTTTTGGAGGAGACACCAATCTTTTTAGAGGCTACCTTCTTGCTTTGAACTTTTTTCTCTGCAGACAAAACCTTCGACTTTGCCTTCGGATCCTTGTCCTTCTTGGCGGAGGCCGACAGTTTGAAAGATCCAGATGCACCTTTTCCCTTTGTTTGGATAAGCTTTCCATTGACCACGGCCGATTTTAGGTACTTCTTGATGAATGGCGCTAACTTTTGGGCGTCGCATTTATAGGTGGCAGTGATATATTTTTTATTGCAAGAAGTGATGAACCGCCACGTCCTTTAAATTTTTAATAGAAGCGTCCACCATTTGCTGAGTTGGCGGATGTGACGGCGTCGCAGTGGCTTTCTTAGCCTTTCCGGATCCAGATGCCTTTTTTTGGACCACTTTCTTCTCAACTGTCGCTGGCTGGCAACCACTGGGGAAGCGGACGTTGCAACTGCAGAATCAGACATTTTATTCACAGAAACACTTTTTCTTTGTTAAAAACGGCCCGCGCGCTGCCTACCAACCTCCTTTGCTCTTATGAGAATCGAGGAGGAGAGCACTTTAACAATGCTACTGACATCAGTCGTTTACTATGTCTAAGTTGGCTTGAAGTATAAACCTTTTTTAATTTTTTAGTATTTAAAATCATTAATAAAAATAAGGTTTTAATTGTTCTAAACTTTTAAATAATTATTTCGTCACTTTACATTTTTAAAAGGATGTAATATGGATTTGGAGACTTTCAAATGTTGATTGAAGTTTTATATTTACATTTTTAACTGGACCAATTTATAACAAAACATCAATTAAAATAAGAAATATTGCAAATATTTTACTAATTCCTAATGTTTATTGAAATTGCAACGTTCATCCCTTAGAAAGACTTCTGAAAGAAGCGTATATTATTAATTAAGATACTATATTAGTTAATTTAAGTTCACATTAACCTACAGAAAAAGTTTCCTTTACGGCAGCATTCAGAAATAATTTTCTATCGTTAAAAATACAAATACTTTCTTAAATAATATATATTAATATAATAAATAAAATTTTCTTGAATTATTAATGTGTTTGCTTAATTAGATCAGACCTTTCATGCATATTTTCAAATAATTTGTTCGGAAATCAATCGATTTCCTCGCCATATATGCATTAGCCTCGATGTAGTCAAATAAATAAATCAAATAAAAAATAAGAAGCAACAATTTTTTATTATCCTTTGTTATGTAATAGATATTAAATTCCCCAACCAAATTAACCAATTTCCATGCTGAATTTTAGATAACTTTTATTTTTTACAGACGTTTGAAGGGACAGTGTCAATTGTCGCGTACGACCTCTTCAATAATATTTCCAACTTAAGTTAACACATAGAAAAAAATATAAAACAGCTCATTTTATTTTATTATTTTCTGTTATTTTATAAATATTGCTCTCATCAATGTAATTTCATTATTTCCAAACTGTCTTTCGCGTAATTTAGATTTTTTTAGGTGTTTAAAGTTCAGCGTCCCTTGCCACGACACTTTTACTGCTAGTTTTACTGGACGTTAGCATCAAGAACAAAAAAAAATATTTATTATTGTAATAACCTCTTCTTGAATTTAATAATAAAAATAAGATTATTTTGATTCTTTCTCTGGCAGAATTACTATTTTTACGTATGATTGAAGATATTAATATAATAATAATAGAATATGAATTTTGTTCTTATTTTTTTTTATTTTATAAATAGTCGCAACAGAAAATTTTATCTCATTGAATCTAGTTTGTGGTCCTGAAAAGGACCGATTATAGAGTACTACACTGCAAGTTGATGCCCTGTCAGCTTAAGCACGCTCGCCGCGAATGCGTCGCGCTAACTGGATGTCTTTGGGCATAATGGTGACACGCTTGGCATGAATGGCACACAAGTTGGTATCTTCGAAGAGACCAACTAGGTAGGCTTCGCTAGCTTCCTGCAGAGCCATAACCGCCGAGCTCTGGAATCGCAAGTCCGTCTTAAAGTCCTGGCGATTTCACGCACCAGACGCTGGAAAGGCAGCTTGCGGATTAGAAGCTCGGTGCTTTTTGGTAGCGACGGATTTCACGCAAGGCCACTGTTCCAGGGCGATAGCGATGGGGCTTCTTCACACCTCCAGTGGCTGGAGCACTCTTGCGAGCGGCCTTTGTAGCCAGTTGTTTGCGTGGTGCTTTTCCACCAGTCGATTTGCGTGCAGTTTGCTTGGTACGAGCCATTTGGTTTCACAAAATTTCACCTTCACTACTTCACGTTTAAAAACACAATAAACGATCAGAGCATTTGCTACCTACTTATATAGCAATCGTGGATGGTGAAAGAAAGAGAGAAAAACAGAGGCCATTTCATTTGACGACCGAAGAACGAAACGAACATATCGTTCGTACTCTCTCGGGTTTTTGTCGTTTTACCTATAAATAGGGGCACGCCGAAACGTTGAATTTAGTTCTTTAGTGACTTTCGTGCTGTGTGTGTATAATAGTATAAAACAGTGAAAAATGACTGGTCGTGGTAAAGGAGGCAAAGGCTTGGGAAAGGGTGGCGCCAAGCGTCATCGCAAAGTGCTGCGTGATAACATCCAAGGTATCACGAAGCCTGCTATCCGCCGTTTGGCTCGTCGAGGCGGTGTGAAGCGCATATCTGGACTCATATACGAGGAAACGCGTGGCGTTCTGAAGGTTTTCTTGGAGAACGTAATTCGTGATGCCGTCACCTACACCGAACACGCCAAGAGGAAGACTGTTACAGCCATGGATGTTGTCTACGCTCTGAAGAGGCAAGGCCGCACCCTCTACGGATTTGGCGGTTAAAAAAACTGTAAATTCTGTACCCCTATTAAGCAATCGGTCCTTTTCAGGACCACTATTTAGTTTTTAAAAGGAGGAAGATTTTCAAAAAGTATTTAATTTTATTGGTTGGGACTTCAGAAATATGTAGATCGTAACTAAAAATAAATGTCGGTCGTTCGTACTCTTTCAGACGGAATGTGTATTTCTAACATGGCCTTGAACAGACTGAAATGGTTTCAGACACCGCGTGTAAAGCATCACATCGTGGTGTGGAGTATTTAAAGAAGCAAATTGTAGTTTATACCGCATATAGAAGAAAAACTGTACTACATGTCAATCTTTAAGTAGTTTTTCTTATGATTTACTATTTACAAAAAATTCCCAAGTGAAAATTTTTCCAATTCTTTGGTAATAATTTGGTCGTCCTGAAAAGGACGGTTTGACGATTTTATGTACAAGTAGGTTTTTAGCTTAGCCTTTGAAACGTTTAGGCCTTCTTCTCGGTCTTCTTGGGCAACAGAACAGCCTGTATATTAGGCAACACGCCACCTTGTGCAATTGTGACGCCGGAGAGCAGCTTGTTTAACTCCTCGTCGTTTCGGATGGCCAGTTGCAGATGACGCGGAATAATTCTAGTCTTCTTGTTGTCACGAGCAGCATTGCCAGCCAACTCGAGAACCTCAGCGGCCAGATATTCCATTACGGCAGCTAGGTAAACTGGAGCGCCTGCACCAACACGCTCGGCGTAGTTGCCCTTTCGGAGCAGACGGTGAATACGGCCCACAGGAATTGAAGACCGGCACGGTTCGAGCGGGACTTTGCCTTTCCCTTCACTTTGCCACCTTTTCCACGTCCAGACATTTTGCTTTGCGTTTATTTCACTTAGTTCACTTTACACACGGAACACGAATGCTCGTCGAACCCCGACAGCGGAATATTTATACTTTTCCGTTTGCCGGCGCGTTCAGTTAGGGGTGGGTGACTTAGACCTGAATTGACTGCTCGAAAAAAAGTATAAAGGTGAACGCGTTCGGGCCCACATCACGATAAGTGAATTGTGTTTGTGAAAATATAAGTAACGAGAACAATGCCTCCGAAAACTAGTGGAAAGGCAGCCAAGAAGGCTGGCAAGGCTCAGAAGAACATCACCAAGAACGACAAGAAAAAGAAACGCAAGAGGAAGGAGAGCTATGCCATCTACATTTACAAGGTTCTCAAGCAGGTCCATCCTGACACAGGAATTTCGTCGAAGGCGATGAGCATAATGAACAGCTTTGTAAATGATATTTTCGAGCGAATTGCTGCCGAAGCGTCTCGTCTAGCTCACTACAACAAGCGCTCGACCATCACCAGTCGGGAAATCCAAACGGCTGTTCGCCTGCTTCTGCCTGGAGAGTTGGCCAAGCATGCTGTCAGTGAGGGAACCAAGGCTGTTACCAAGTACACCAGCTCCAAATAATTGGCTCCTGCGAGTGCGGACAACAATCCAAAACGGCCCTTTTCAGGGCCACAATGGGTTATACCAAAGAAATGCATTTTTCATATACCAATCACCAATCATCGAAAATAATTTACCAATAAAACGTATCTACCCGCAATATGAGTGATACTGTTCAAATAAATATCGGAAACGAAAACTGAATGCGGCCAATATGCAATGTAATTCAATAACGCAACGCAAGACATGAAGCGTTTTATTGTTGCTGCGAACGTCAGCTAATAAATAAGTAGAACATTTTATACACAAATACTATTTAAATTAAAGTTTTTTTCTCTTGCAACAGAACGTTGTAGCCCTGAAAAGGACTTGTATAAACAAATTTCAGATCTATAAATCATAAATCTAAAGTTTTGATTGCGAACATGTACCAAATACTGTACTTTTTCACAATTTACTTTTTGGCAGCCGTAGTCTTCGCTTTCGGCTTCTTGGCGGTAGCAGAAACCGATGCTTTCTTCACCGTCTTTTTGGGTCTTGCAGACACCGCTGGCTTTGCCTTTGGGGCTTTCGCTACTACAGCCTTTGGCTTCGATGCAGTCACTTTCGCCTTTGTTGCGGCGTTCTTCGACTTTACGATTCCAGTTTTCTTGGCATCCTTGGCTTTTGCCTTCTCAGTTTTCTTATTTTCGGCAGTCTTTTTGGTAGCCACACCCTTCTTAGCTTTGGGCTTTGTGTCAGCAGCCCAGAGGCAGTTTTTTTGGAGGAGACACCAATCTTTTTAGAGGCTACCTTCTTGCTTTGAACTTTTTTCTCTGCAGACAAAACCTTCGACTTTGCCTTCGGATCCTTGTCCTTCTTGGCGGAGGCCGACAGTTTGAAAGATCCAGATGCACCTTTTCCCTTTGTTTGGATAAGCTTTCCATTGACCACGGCCGATTTTAGGTACTTCTTGATGAATGGCGCTAACTTTTGGCGTCGCATTTATAGGTGGCAGTGATATATTTTTTTATTGCAAGAAGTGATGAACCGCCACGCTCCTTTAAATTTTTAATAGAAGCGTCCACCATTTGCTGAGTTGGCGGATGTGACGGCGTCGCAGTGGCTTTCTTAGCCTTTCCGGATCCAGATGCCTTTTTTTGGACCACTTTCTTCTCAACTGTCGCTGGCGTGGCAACCACGGGGAAGCGGACGTTGCAACTGCAGAATCAGACATTTTATTCACAGAGAACACTTTTTTCTGTTAAAAACGGCCCGCGCGCTGCCTACCAACCTCCTTTGCTCTTATGAGAATCGAGGAGGAGAGCACTTTAACAATGCTACTGACATCAGTCGTTTACTATGTCTAAGTTGGCTTGAAGTATAAACCTTTTTTAATTTTTTAGTATTTAAAATCATTAATAAAAATAAGGTTTTAATTGTTCTAAACTTTTAAATAATTATTTCGTCACTTTACATTTTTAAAAGGATGTAATATGGATTTGGAGACTTTCAAATGTTGATTGAAGTTTTATATTTACATTTTTAACTGGACCAATTTATAACAAAACATCAATTAAAATAAGAAATATTGCAAATATTTTACTAATTCCTAATGTTTATTGAAATTGCAACGTTCATCCCTTAGAAAGACTTCTGAAAGAAGCGTATATTATTAATTAAGATACTATATTAGTTAATTTAAGTTCACATTAACCTACAGAAAAAGTTTCCTTTACGGCAGCATTCAGAAATAATTTTCTATCGTTAAAAATACAAATACTTTCTTAAATAATTTATATTAATATAATAAATAAAATTTTCTTGAATTATTAATGTGTTTGCTTAATTAGATCAGACCTTTCATGCATATTTTCAAATAATTTGTTCGGAAATCAATCGATTTCCTCGCCATATATGCATTAGCCTCGATGTAGTCAAATAAATAAATCAAATAAAAAATAAGAAGCAACAATTTTTTATTATCCTTTGTTATGTAATAGATATTAAATTCCCCAACCAAATTAACCAATTTCCATGCTGAATTTTAGATAACTTTTATTTTTTACAGACGTTTGAAGGGACAGTGTCAATTGTCGCGTACGACCTCTTCAATAATATTTCCAACTTAAGTTAACACATAGAAAAAAATATAAAACAGCTCATTTTATTTTATTATTTTCTGTTATTTTATAAATATTGCTCTCATCAATGTAATTTCATTATTTCCAAACTGTCTTTCGCGTAATTTAGATTTTTTTAGGTGTTTAAAGTTCAGCGTCCCTTGCCACGACACTTTTACTGCTAGTTTTACTGGACGTTAGCATCAAGAACAAATAAAAAATATTTATTATTGTAATAACCTCTTCTTGAATTTAATAATAAAAATAAGATTATTTTGATTCTTTCTCTGGCAGAATTACTATTTTTACGTATGATTGAAGATATTAATATAATAATAATAGAATATGAATTTTGTTCTTATTTGTTTTTATTTTATAAATAGTCGCAACAGAAAATTTTATCTCATTGAATCTAGTTTGTGGTCCTGAAAAGGACCTTATAGAGTACTACACTGCAAGTTGATGCCCTGTCAGCTTAAGCACGCTCGCCGCGAATGCGTCGCGCTAACTGGATGTCTTTGGGCATAATGGTGACACGCTTGGCATGAATGGCACACAAGTTGGTATCTTCGAAGAGACCAACTAGGTAGGCTTCGCTAGCTTCCTGCAGAGCCATAACCGCCGAGCTCTGGAATCGCAAGTCCGTCTTAAAGTCCTGGGCGATTTCACGCACCAGACGCTGGAAAGGCAGCTTGCGGATTAGAAGCTCGGTGCTCTTTTGGTAGCGACGGATTTCACGCAAGGCCACTGTTCCAGGCGATAGCGATGGGGCTTCTTCACACCTCCAGTGGCTGGAGCACTCTTGCGAGCGGCCTTTGTAGCCAGTTGTTTGCGTGGTGCTTTTCCACCAGTCGATTTGCGTGCAGTTTGCTTGGTACGAGCCATTTGGGTTTCACAAAATTTCACCTTCACTACTTCACGTTTAAAAACACAATAAACGATCAGAGCATTTGCTACCTACTTATATAGCAATCGTGGATGGTGAAAGAAAGAGAGAAAAACAGAGGCCATTTCATTTGACGACCGAAGAACGAAACGAACATATCGTTCGTACTCTCTCGGGTTTTTGTCGTTTTACCTATAAATAGGGGCACGCCGAAACGTTGAATTTAGTTCTTTAGTGACTTTCGTGCTGTGTATAATAATAATAGTATAAAACAGTGAAAAATGACTGGTCGTGGTAAAGGAGGCAAAGGCTTGGGAAAGGGTGGCGCCAAGCGTCATCGCAAAGTGCTGCGTGATAACATCCAAGGTATCACGAAGCCTGCTATCCGCCGTTTGGCTCGTCGAGGCGGTGTGAAGCGCATATCTGGACTCATATACGAGGAAACGCGTGGCGTTCTGAAGGTTTTCTTGGAGAACGTAATTCGTGATGCCGTCACCTACACCGAACACGCCAAGAGGAAGACTGTTACAGCCATGGATGTTGTCTACGCTCTGAAGAGGCAAGGCCGCACCCTCTACGGATTTGGCGGTTAAAAAAACTGTAAATTCTGTACCCCTATTAAGCAATCGGTCCTTTTCAGGACCACTATTTAGTTTTTAAAAGGAGGAAGATTTTCAAAAAGTATTTAATTTTATTGGTTGGGACTTCAGAAATATGTAGATCGTAACTAAAAATAAATGTCGGTCGTTCGTACTCTTTCAGACGGAATGTGTATTTCTAACATGGCCTTGAACAGACTGAAATGGTTTCAGACACCGCGTGTAAAGCATCACATCGTGGTGTGGAGTATTTAAAGAAGCAAATTGTAGTTTATACCGCATATAGAAGAAAAACTGTACTACATGTCAATCTTTAAGTAGTTTTTCTTATGATTTACTATTTACAAAAAATTCCCAAGTGTAAAATTTTTCCAATTCTTTGGTAATAATTTGGTCGTCCTGAAAAGGACGGTTTGACGATTTTATGTACAAGTAGGTTTTTAGCTTAGCCTTTGAAACGTTTAGGCCTTCTTCTCGGTCTTCTTGGGCAACAGAACAGCCTGTATATTAGGCAACACGCCACCTTGTGCAATTGTGACGCCGGAGAGCAGCTTGTTTAACTCCTCGTCGTTTCGGATGGCCAGTTGCAGATGACGCGGAATAATTCTAGTCTTCTTGTTGTCACGAGCAGCATTGCCAGCCAACTCGAGAACCTCAGCGGCCAGATATTCCATTACGGCAGCTAGGTAAACTGGAGCGCCTGCACCAACACGCTCGGCGTAGTTGCCCTTTCGGAGCAGACGGTGAATACGGCCCACAGGGAATTGAAGACCGGCACGGTTCGAGCGGGACTTTGCCTTTCCCTTCACTTTGCCACCTTTTCCACGTCCAGACATTTTGCTTTGCGTTTATTTCACTTAGTTCACTTTACACACGGAACACGAATGCTCGTCGAACCCCGACAGCGGAATATTTATACTTTTCCGTTTGCCGGCGCGTTCAGTTAGGGTGGGTGACTTAGACCTGAATTGACTGCTCGAAAAAAAGTATAAAGGTGAACGCGTTCGGGCCCACATCACGATAAGTGAATTGTGTTTGTGAAAATATAAGTAACGAGAACAATGCCTCCGAAAACTAGTGGAAAGGCAGCCAAGAAGGCTGGCAAGGCTCAGAAGAACATCACCAAGAACGACAAGAAAAAGAAACGCAAGAGGAAGGAGAGCTATGCCATCTACATTTACAAGGTTCTCAAGCAGGTCCATCCTGACACGGAATTTCGTCGAAGGCGATGAGCATAATGAACAGCTTTGTAAATGATATTTTCGAGCGAATTGCTGCCGAAGCGTCTCGTCTAGCTCACTACAACAAGCGCTCGACCATCACCAGTCGGGAAATCCAAACGGCTGTTCGCCTGCTTCTGCCTGGAGAGTTGGCCAAGCATGCTGTCAGTGAGGGAACCAAGGCTGTTACCAAGTACACCAGCTCCAAATAATTGGCTCCTGCGAGTGCGGACAACAATCCAAAACGGCCCTTTTCAGGGCCACAATGGGTTATACCAAAGAAATGCATTTTTCATATACCAATCACCAATCATCGAAATGAATTTACCAATAAAACGTATCTACCCGCAATATGGGTGATACTGTTCAAATAAATATCGGAAACGAAAACTGAATGCGGCCAATATGCAATGTAATTCAATAACGCAACGCAAGACATGAAGCGTTTTATTGTTGCTGCGAACGTCAGCTAATAAATAAGTAGAACATTTTATACACAAATACTATTTAAATTAAAGTTTTTTTCTCTTGCAACAGAACGTTGTAGCCCTGAAAAGGACTTGTATAAACAAATTTCAGATCTATAAATCATAAATCTAAAGTTTTGATTGCGAACATGTACCAAATACTGTACTTTTTCACAATTTACTTTTTGGCAGCCGTAGTCTTCGCTTTCGGCTTCTTGGCGTAGCAGAAACCGATGCTTTCTTCACCGTCTTTTTGGGTCTTGCAGACACCGCTGGCTTTGCCTTTGGGGCTTTCGCTACTACAGCCTTTGGCTTCGATGCAGTCACTTTCGCCTTTGTTGCGGCGTTCTTCGACTTTACGATTCCAGTTTTCTTGGCATCCTTGGCTTTTGCCTTCTCAGTTTTCTTATTTTCGGCAGTCTTTTTGGTAGCCACACCCTTCTTAGCTTTGGGCTTTGTGTCAGCAGCCCCAGAGGCAGTTTTTTTGGAGGAGACACCAATCTTTTTAGAGGCTACCTTCTTGCTTTGAACTTTTTTCTCTGCAGACAAAACCTTCGACTTTGCCTTCGGATCCTTGTCCTTCTTGGCGGAGGCCGACAGTTTGAAAGATCCAGATGCACCTTTTCCCTTTGTTTGGATAAGCTTTCCATTGACCACGGCCGATTTTAGGTACTTCTTGATGAATGGCGCTAACTTTTGGGCGTCGCATTTATAGGTGGCAGTGATATATTTTTTATTGCAAGAAGTGATGAACCGCCACGCTCCTTTAAATTTTTAATAGAAGCGTCCACCATTTGCTGAGTTGGCGGATGTGACGGCGTCGCAGTGGCTTTCTTAGCCTTTCCGGATCCAGATGCCTTTTTTTGGACCACTTTCTTCTCAACTGTCGCTGGCGTGGCAACCACTGGGGAAGCGGACGTTGCAACTGCAGAATCAGACATTTTATTCACAGAGAAACACTTTTTTCTGTTAAAAACGGCCCGCGCGCTGCCTACCAACCTCCTTTGCTCTTATGAGAATCGAGGAGGAGAGCACTTTAACAATGCTACTGACATCAGTCGTTTACTATGTCTAAGTTGGCTTGAAGTATAAACCTTTTTTAATTTTTTAGTATTTAAAATCATTAATAAAAATAAGGTTTTAATTGTTCTAAACTTTTAAATAATTATTTCGTCACTTTACATTTTTAAAAGGATGTAATATGGATTTGGAGACTTTCAAATGTTGATTGAAGTTTTATATTTACATTTTTAACTGGACCAATTTATAACAAAACATCAATTAAAATAAGAAATATTGCAAATATTTTACTAATTCCTAATGTTTATTGAAATTGCAACGTTCATCCCTTAGAAAGACTTCTGAAAGAAGCGTATATTATTAATTAAGATACTATATTAGTTAATTTAAGTTCACATTAACCTACAGAAAAAGTTTCCTTTACGGCAGCATTCAGAAATAATTTTCTATCGTTAAAAATACAAATACTTTCTTAAATAATATTATATTAATATAATAAATAAAATTTTCTTGAATTATTAATGTGTTTGCTTAATTAGATCAGACCTTTCATGCATATTTTCAAATAATTTGTTCGGAAATCAATCGATTTCCTCGCCATATATGCATTAGCCTCGATGTAGTCAAATAAATAAATCAAATAAAAAATAAGAAGCAACAATTTTTTATTATCCTTTGTTATGTAATAGATATTAAATTCCCCAACCAAATTAACCAATTTCCATGCTGAATTTTAGATAACTTTTATTTTTTACAGACGTTTGAAGGGACAGTGTCAATTGTCGCGTACGACCTCTTCAATAATATTTCCAACTTAAGTTAACACATAGAAAAAAATATAAAACAGCTCATTTTATTTTATTATTTTCTGTTATTTTATAAATATTGCTCTCATCAATGTAATTTCATTATTTCCAAACTGTCTTTCGCGTAATTTAGATTTTTTTAGGTGTTTAAAGTTCAGCGTCCCTTGCCACGACACTTTTACTGCTAGTTTTACTGGACGTTAGCATCAAGAACAAATAAAAAATATTTATTATTGTAATAACCTCTTCTTGAATTTAATAATAAAAATAAGATTATTTTGATTCTTTCTCTGGCAGAATTACTATTTTTACGTATGATTGAAGATATTAATATAATAATAATAGAATATGAATTTTGTTCTTATTTGTTTTTATTTTATAAATAGTCGCAACAGAAAATTTTATCTCATTGAATCTAGTTTGTGGTCCTGAAAAGGACCGATTATAGAGTACTACACTGCAAGTTGATGCCCTGTCAGCTTAAGCACGCTCGCCGCGAATGCGTCGCGCTAACTGGATGTCTTTGGGCATAATGGTGACACGCTTGGCATGAATGGCACACAAGTTGGTATCTTCGAAGAGACCAACTAGGTAGGCTTCGCTAGCTTCCTGCAGAGCCATAACCGCCGAGCTCTGGAATCGCAAGTCCGTCTTAAAGTCCTGGGCGATTTCACGCACCAGACGCTGGAAAGGCAGCTTGCGGATTAGAAGCTCGGTGCTCTTTTGGTAGCGACGGATTTCACGCAAGGCCACTGTTCCAGGGCGATAGCGATGGGGCTTCTTCACACCTCCAGTGGCTGGAGCACTCTTGCGAGCGGCCTTTGTAGCCAGTTGTTTGCGTGGTGCTTTTCCACCAGTCGATTTGCGTGCAGTTTGCTTGGTACGAGCCATTTGGGTTTCACAAAATTTCACCTTCACTACTTCACGTTTAAAAACACAATAAACGATCAGAGCATTTGCTACCTACTTATATAGCAATCGTGGATGGTGAAAGAAAGAGAGAAAAACAGAGGCCATTTCATTTGACGACCGAAGAACGAAACGAACATATCGCTCGTTTTGTCGTTTCCTATAAATAGGGGCACGCCGAAACGTTGAATTTAGTTCTTTAGTGACTTTCGTGCTGTGTGTGTATAATAGTATAAAACAGTGAAAAATGACTGGTCGTGGTAAAGGAGGCAAAGGCTTGGGAAAGGGTGGCGCCAAGCGTCATCGCAAAGTGCTGCGTGATAACATCCAAGGTATCACGAAGCCTGCTATCCGCCGTTTGGCTCGTCGAGGCGGTGTGAAGCGCATATCTGGACTCATATACGAGGAAACGCGTGGCGTTCTGAAGGTTTTCTTGGAGAACGTAATTCGTGATGCCGTCACCTACACCGAACACGCCAAGAGGAAGACTGTTACAGCCATGGATGTTGTCTACGCTCTGAAGAGGCAAGGCCGCACCCTCTACGGATTTGGCGGTTAAAAAAACTGTAAATTCTGTACCCCTATTAAGCAATCGGTCCTTTTCAGGACCACTATTTAGTTTTTAAAAGGAGGAAGATTTTCAAAAAGTATTTAATTTTATTGGTTGGGACTTCAGAAATATGTAGATCGTAACTAAAAATAAATGTCGGTCGTTCGTACTCTTTCAGACGGAATGTGTATTTCTAACATGGCCTTGAACAGACTGAAATGGTTTCAGACACCGCGTGTAAAGCATCACATCGTGGTGTGGGAGTATTTAAAGAAGCAAATTGTAGTTTATACCGCATATAGAAGAAAAACTGTACTACATGTCAATCTTTAAGTAGTTTTTCTTATGATTTACTATTTACAAAAAATTCCCAAGTGTAAAATTTTTCCAATTCTTTGGTAATAATTTGGTCGTCCTGAAAAGGACGGTTTGACGATTTTATGTACAAGTAGGTTTTTAGCTTAGCCTTTGAAACGTTTAGGCCTTCTTCTCGGTCTTCTTGGGCAACAGAACAGCCTGTATATTAGGCAACACGCCACCTTGTGCAATTGTGACGCCGGAGAGCAGCTTGTTTAACTCCTCGTCGTTTCGGATGGCCAGTTGCAGATGACGCGGAATAATTCTAGTCTTCTTGTTGTCACGAGCAGCATTGCCAGCCAACTCGAGAACCTCAGCGGCCAGATATTCCATTACGGCAGCTAGGTAAACTGGAGCGCCTGCACCAACACGCTCGGCGTAGTTGCCCTTTCGGAGCAGACGGTGAATACGGCCCACAGGGAATTGAAGACCGGCACGGTTCGAGCGGGACTTTGCCTTTCCCTTCACTTTGCCACCTTTTCCACGTCCAGACATTTTGCTTTGCGTTTATTTCACTTAGTTCACTTTACACACGGAACACGAATGCTCGTCGAACCCCGACAGCGGAATATTTATACTTTTCCGTTTGCCGGCGCGTTCAGTTAGGGGTGGGTGACTTAGACCTGAATTGACTGCTCGAAAAAAAGTATAAAGGTGAACGCGTTCGGGCCCACATCACGATAAGTGAATTGTGTTTGTGAAAATATAAGTAACGAGAACAATGCCTCCGAAAACTAGTGGAAAGGCAGCCAAGAAGGCTGGCAAGGCTCAGAAGAACATCACCAAGAACGACAAGAAAAAGAAACGCAAGAGGAAGGAGAGCTATGCCATCTACATTTACAAGGTTCTCAAGCAGGTCCATCCTGACACGGAATTTCGTCGAAGGCGATGAGCATAATGAACAGCTTTGTAAATGATATTTTCGAGCGAATTGCTGCCGAAGCGTCTCGTCTAGCTCACTACAACAAGCGCTCGACCATCACCAGTCGGGAAATCCAAACGGCTGTTCGCCTGCTTCTGCCTGGAGAGTTGGCCAAGCATGCTGTCAGTGAGGGAACCAAGGCTGTTACCAAGTACACCAGCTCCAAATAATTGGCTCCTGCGAGTGCGGACAACAATCCAAAACGGCCCTTTTCAGGGCCACAATGGGTTATACCAAAGAAATGCATTTTTCATATACCAATCACCAATCATCGAAAATAATTTACCAATAAAACGTATCTACCCGCAATATGAGTGATACTGTTCAAATAAATATCGGAAACGAAAACTGAATGCGGCCAATATGCAATGTAATTCAATAACGCAACGCAAGACATGAAGCGTTTTATTTTGCTGCGAACGTCAGCTAATAAATAAGTAGAACATTTTAGTACACAAATACTATTTAAATTAAAGTTTTTTTCTCTTGCAACAGAACGTTGTAGCCCTGAAAAGGACTTGTATAAACAAATTTCAGATCTATAAATCATAAATCTAAAGTTTTGATTGCGAACATGTACCAAATACTGTACTTTTTCACAATTTACTTTTTGGCAGCCGTAGTCTTCGCTTTCGGCTTCTTGGCGGTAGCAGAAACCGATGCTTTCTTCACCGTCTTTTTGGGTCTTGCAGACACCGCTGGCTTTGCCTTTGGGGCTTTCGCTACTACAGCCTTTGGCTTCGATGCAGTCACTTTCGCCTTTGTTGCGGCGTTCTTCGACTTTACGATTCCAGTTTTCTTGGCATCCTTGGCTTTTGCCTTCTCAGTTTTCTTATTTTCGGCAGTCTTTTTGGTAGCCACACCCTTCTTAGCTTTGGGCTTTGTGTCAGCAGCCCCAGAGGCAGTTTTTTTGGAGGAGACACCAATCTTTTTAGAGGCTACCTTCTTGCTTTGAACTTTTTTCTCTGCAGACAAAACCTTCGACTTTGCCTTCGGATCCTTGTCCTTCTTGGCGGAGGCCGACAGTTTGAAAGATCCAGATGCACCTTTTCCCTTTGTTTGGATAAGCTTTCCATTGACCACGGCCGATTTTAGGTACTTCTTGATGAATGGCGCTAACTTTTGGGCGTCGCATTTATAGGTGGCAGTGATATATTTTTTATTGCAAGAATGATGAACCGCCACGCTCCTTTAAATTTTTAATAGAAGCGTCCACCATTTGCTGAGTTGGCGGATGTGACGGCGTCGCAGTGGCTTTCTTAGCCTTTCCGGATCCAGATGCCTTTTTTTGGACCACTTTCTTCTCAACTGTCGCTGGCGTGGCAACCACTGGGGAAGCGGACGTTGCAACTGCAGAATCAGACATTTTATTCACAGAGAACACTTTTTTCTGTTAAAAACGGCCCGCGCGCTGCCTACCAACCTCCTTTGCTCTTATGAGAATCGAGGAGGAGAGCACTTTAACAATGCTACTGACATCAGTCGTTTACTATGTCTAAGTTGGCTTGAAGTATAAACCTTTTTTAATTTTTAGTATTTAAAATCATTAATAAAAATAAGGTTTTAATTGTTCTAAACTTTTAAATAATTATTTCGTCACTTTACATTTTTAAAAGGATGTAATATGGATTTGGAGACTTTCAAATGTTGATTGAAGTTTTATATTTACATTTTTAACTGGACCAATTTATAACAAAACATCAATTAAAATAAGAAATATTGCAAATATTTTACTAATTCCTAATGTTTATTGAAATTGCAACGTTCATCCCTTAGAAAGACTTCTGAAAGAAGCGTATATTATTAATTAAGATACTATATTAGTTAATTTAAGTTCACATTAACCTACAGAAAAAGTTTCCTTTACGGCAGCATTCAGAAATAATTTTCTATCGTTAAAAATACAAATACTTTCTTAAATAATATTATATTAATATAATAAATAAAATTTTCTTGAATTATTAATGTGTTTGCTTAATTAGATCAGACCTTTCATGCATATTTTCAAATAATTTGTTCGGAAATCAATCGATTTCCTCGCCATATATGCATTAGCCTCGATGTAGTCAAATAAATAAATCAAATAAAAAATAAGAAGCAACAATTTTTTATTATCCTTTGTTATGTAATAGATATTAAATTCCCCAACCAAATTAACCAATTTCCATGCTGAATTTTAGATAACTTTTATTTTTTACAGACGTTTGAAGGGACAGTGTCAATTGTCGCGTACGACCTCTTCAATAATATTTCCAACTTAAGTTAACACATAGAAAAAAATATAAAACAGCTCATTTTATTTTATTATTTTCTGTTATTTTATAAATATTGCTCTCATCAATGTAATTTCATTATTTCCAAACTGTCTTTCGCGTAATTTAGATTTTTTTAGGTGTTTAAAGTTCAGCGTCCCTTGCCACGACACTTTTACTGCTAGTTTTACTGGACGTTAGCATCAAGAACAAATAAAAAATATTTATTATTGTAATAACCTCTTCTTGAATTTAATAATAAAAATAAGATTATTTTGATTCTTTCTCTGGCAGAATTACTATTTTTACGTATGATTGAAGATATTAATATAATAATAATAGAATATGAATTTGTTCTTATTTGTTTTTATTTTATAAATAGTCGC